>NC_072477.1:96764109-96901609 GCF_027574615.1 Eptesicus fuscus
TCATTTTCTTTTTAGCCCTTACCTGTGGATGTGCTTTTTTATTTATTTTTATAGTGAGGAAGGAGAGAGAAAGAGAGACAGAAACATTAATGTGAGAGAAAAACATCAATTGAAACATCAATTGGTTGCCTCCCATATGTGTCCTGAAGGGAGATCAAACCTTTGGTGCACAGGATGATGCTCCAACCAACTGAGCCATCCAGCAGGGCTCTCTCTGTCATTCTTTGCCTGAGCTCAGCATCTGCTCCTACAACAGCCCCTGTATGCAGGGCAATGGCATCAGGGATTCCCCTAAGAAGGGCAGCAAAGAGGGACTCTCTGCCAACCCGAGAGCATCCACAGCCAGTCCAGAAGCACACATGCAGGCTGATTTCTTGCTCTTCCTTTTTGTACTTTACAGTGTTTTTCTATTTAAACCCAGGACACAGGTTTACTGTGGTGGTAGTAGGTATTTTAATGTATAAATATCTTTATCTACTTTGAGAATGCGTTTCCTGTTTTGACTTGTTCTCTAAATATATGTAATTTTTAAATTACAGGTTTACGTAAGGAGGACAATTTAGTCAAGTATAACTTTCTTCACAAAACATGTCCTGGTTGCAGAGCATAAACTGTGGAATGTGAGCAGGCTGAGAGAAGGCATGAAACAGGTCATCCTCTCCCCCAATCCTCTGACCCAACATTTTAAAAAAGTATCTGTTTTCTGTAGCAACTTAGTCTATAAAAGGAGCGGCTATCTAAGCAATGATAATAGGGACCAAAACCTTAGCAGATGTCACCCAAATAGAAAAAAAAAAAAAATCCTGTCACAGAGGTAGAAAGTTCCTTTAGTAGGGGACCTTTTAGGCCCAGGTGGCTCAAGGGGCACAGTGACTTCAATTGCAGCCCCTTAGACCATCTGCTATTGAGGCCCTGAGCTTTTAAACAATGGCAGAGGAAAGGTGACAACTGGAAAGTTGAGCCGTGTCACTCACTGTGTAGTTGAACATCAGTGCAACTTCTTTTTCTGCATCTCACTCTATTTTATGGAGTGTCCATTTGTGAGGTCAGAGGACAAGTTTTTGACTTGGAATCCAAAGACATAGATTTCAAAATTGAGAGTGTTTTCCTCAAATTGGAAAACAACCAAATAATTTAAATGGATTTGTTTATTAAAAGTTAAATCAAAGCAAAGACATATAAATATGTTGACATATATACCCAACACAGATGAAAGATAGACTTCCATTGTGTCATAGGGTAGGTTTCCTGGAAACAGATTCTGAGATGGAAATTTCTGTGCTAACAGTTGCTTTGGGGAGTGTTCCAGGGAACAATACTAGTACCTGTAAGAGCTGGAGAGAAGCAGAGCTGGGCAGAGGGAGAAGTTGGGCTCAGCAGACCCCTCAGGTGGTGCTGGAACTGGGTGGCCCTTCAGAGTTGTCACAAACTGGGCATAAGGTCAGGTTTTATAATCCCCACCCCACCTTCCTCACTCCCTTTGCCACTGGGCTGACCTAATGACCTAATAACAGGGGAAAAGGGGAAACATCTTGGAAAACACAGCTACTTTTAGGCTGAGGGTAATTTCCTGAGAGGAACTTGGCTGTGAACCGATGGCAGCCTTCACTCGCAGCAGCTGAGAGGATTACCTCAGTCCTGGAAGGGGGATAAAAGCAACACATCACAGAATTCACCACACACTCTATTTTAAAATGAGAATAGTGGAATCAGACAAAAATCTGGAAATTAAAACAGAGATGAAGTAAATATTTACATAACCTAATTATTTAACGTTAAATAATATATAAATAAAAATAACTAAAATGGAAGTCATAAGTCAATAAAAAGGAGCAAGACAAACCTCCAGTGATGTAAACATAGGCAGATCCATCCACTGCAATAAAAGAACTTTCATAGTGGGACATTGTCCACAATGGTGGATAGTCAATGATTTCTGAAAAATATGTGTGTGTATCCTTCTAGGTAATGACTTACAGGAAGATACTCTTTTTCAGGATAAAATTTGGAGAGGTTAGTGGGATATGGGTGACATACTGAAGAAAAGAAACATGAAGAGATAAGAAGTTCCCTTCAGAGCCTTACAATTAGCCCTGTTGCCCTATATCTCCTCCCTGACTCAGCATTTGCAGCCATCAGAATGGAGCGGCATGGAGTGTTTGTGCCTGGGGCTGGTCTTCCAACACTTTGGTCAGTTGTAGTTTTCCCTGGTGGTCATATTTCTAACTTTCTCTTTTACACAAAGGGTCCCGAAGTGCCTTCAGCCTCTGGCTCTTTCCCCCTCCCTGGTAGAACAGGCAGATGGAAGAGATCCCACAGGAAAGCACAGGAAGAGAGCAGAGACCCGAAGATAGAATTCACACTATAATCTGGGTCCCCTAAGCATTCGAGTAGGAGATCTAGTCCCATTATTCTGAGGGCAGGATGGGACTTCAGGGAGCAGAGAGGGCAAAAGAATTCTCAACAAGTTTTCAGTTCTGATCCAGAACAAAGGGTGAGAACCCTCACTTGAAGCATCTGTACCTCTTAACTCCTGTCATTTCACATTCATAAAAATTAGCCACTCACAAACTTCCCTTCCCAGAATCGCTTAAATACAAAAACTGTTATTATTAGCTTTACACCACTCATGTTTCAGGCTGGCAGCTTTCAGAGGCATTAGATCTAGAAACATATATTTCTTGTCTAATCTAAGAAAGAGGCAAGACCTGTTCCTTGGGAGCACCTTCCTCTGGAGGCACCCTGCATTGCCTAAGTTACCTTCATTCACCATGACTGGATGAACTCCAGAAAGAGTCCAAGTCTGGAGGTTGAGTCTTGGGTTCTAATCCTGGCTCTACCATTGCTCTATGACCTCTGGCCACTTCTTTTTGCTTTGGTGTTTCTTTGTAGCAGAAAGTATTGGGTTATATTCTAGGAGTGGTTGCCTATAAGGGAAAAAAAAGCTCTTTAAGGGGGAGCTTTTAAAATTCCTGATGCTTGGCACTTCCCTGACCAATTCAATCAGAAGATCTGGGAGTAAGACTCAGGCAGTAAAAGTTCTTAAAGTTTTCCCAGTTATTGCAATGTTCAGCCAAGGTTAAGAACTCCTAGTTTAGAAGATCAGAGGTTTCCGCCCTCTGACTACACAGGAAGATCAATCAATGGGGCTTTAAAAACAAGAGCCCAGAGTCCCATCCTAGAAGAATAGAAATCTCTGGGCTTGGT
Source organism: Eptesicus fuscus (assembly GCF_027574615.1). Taxonomy (NCBI): domain Eukaryota; kingdom Metazoa; phylum Chordata; class Mammalia; order Chiroptera; family Vespertilionidae; genus Eptesicus; species Eptesicus fuscus. The sequence continues at coordinate 96,767,317 of NC_072477.1, forward strand.
CTCAGACATGAATGCTGTCAAAGCTTCCCAGGTGATCCTAACGTGTAGTAGGTTCATGAACCTCCAGGTTAGATGCTCTTCAAGGATGCCCCTTGATCCAAGGTTCAAACTTCCAAGAACCTGCATTTAAGGGGCTTTTGACTGTGAACCACCTTCTTAGGAAATTAAGTGCTTCAACTGTTTCTATCGGCTGCCAAGTTAAGCAACTCTGTCTGACTCTGAGGAGCAAGAGGTCCCACATCTATCTCCTCCAGGCCTTGGATCTTGGTAGTCAGAAAGAACACACTGCTCCCTCCATTTACAATTATAAAAAGGTCACCTAGACTTGATCTTAATCCCATCACAAGAGTGCATGTCAGGGTTCTTAACTTTTTTGGTCACATCATCCCCTTTGAGAATCTCATAACTTCATCATATAGATCCTCTCACAAGAAAACTTCACTTTTGTGTATGCACATCAAATTGAGCATATAGTTTAATGGGTTTGAGCCCCTGATGCAAAGAAAATTCTATTCTATTTCATCATAAAAGTAAAAAATTTACAAAGCCCAGGAAAGCAGAAATTGCAACATGGTATAAAGAGCTGGGACTGAGAGTTAAGTGTCTTGAGTTCTATTCTTGTTCCACTTCTAACCAATTGACATTTAAGTCACTGAAACACCTACGGCTTCAATTTACCCACATGTCCAAGTAAGAATCATAAAAGCTATTTACCATGTTTCTGCCTTACCTTCCACTCTCATAAAAATTTGGCACACTCCTTACACACATACACTCTGTCCAAACTGTGTCTTTGGGATCATGCACCAAAGTGTGTTTATTTATTTGTTAACTTATTTTGAGTGCCTGTGTTGACCAAGAGGCCATGGGGATAATGGAATGTCAAGGTCTTGGAAGAGACTGGATAAAGGGATTGAACACAATGTCCTTCTCTTTGGAGAATGACTCAGAATCTGGTCTTGGGAATGACAAGTGGAGAGCCCATGGACCCACCATGCACAAGCCACAGTCCTTGGTGGGAGAAGGCTGGAACTGAAATCAAAATGTCTGAGAAACTATCTCCCAGACTGTGTGTTAACTGCCAAATTGGTCATGAGCTTGGCAGAAATTATCTAACTGGTGAGCGACAAGTGGTTTGGAGAGAGTAGAAGCACTGCCTGGTGTCTGAGCACAGGCATTTGGGAGAATCTGTGTTCCTAGGCTCACAGGGCTCTCAGGTCATTAGAGCTCTAACCTGGCTAGTGTGCCAATGCATTGCTGCCAGGAGGGCAGGTTTGATGGCTCTGAGGGGCTCCAGATATGAGGGGACCACAGATTTGTTCTACCATTAGCCTTGGCAGAGGTGGGCCTCCATAGGAGAGAAAGTATGGAGACTGTGTCCTGCTCAATCCCCCTACTTCCCATTCTGTCTTCATGGAAGCCAGTCTTTATGGAAGCATGAGTTGGGTGAGAAGATGAAGGTAGCAGTGAGTGTTTTGATCATGAAGCTTCTGCTCAGTAAGTTCACTTAGAAACTAGAGAAAAGCAGCAATGCCCCAGGAGAGCTTTTTCTCTTGAACAGCATTGAGGAAAGAGTACAAGAAGCCTTTAGCCTGAGGTGGCTTTTTGTGTGCATAAGGGGAGACCAAAGATCTTCAGAGAGCCCAAGGAATACTGCTCCTGGGGGGAGGGAGCAGAGGAAGAGTGAGGAGAGCAAATGAGCCTAGAGTTTTGCCAGGGCTTTCTCAGTGTGTAACATAAAATAGTGCATGCATACACACATACACATACACAAACACATTCTCTCTCTCTCTCTCTCTCTCTCTCTCTCTCTCTCTCTCTCTCTCTCTCTCTCTTTCTCTCTCTCTACCAGAGGGACTGATTACAGGACCAGTTCTACAGTTACTATGGGAGTATTTTGTTTTTAGACACCACATATTTCTATGCCTATGGAGAAATTGGGTTGTCTGAGAGCTGTCAGGTCACTCTGCACAAGGTCCCCACCCTTACCCCTTGGGAATCAGAGAAATCCCTATGGAATGGGGAGGTAGTTGTTCAGGGAAGAATCATGCCAGTCTCCAAGTTCTGCTCCTCAAGGTGGTCTCTGGTCTTCTAACCTCAGGACCCTCAGAGGAGCTGTTGCTGATGACTGTCGATGTATCACAATCACAGGAGAAGTGGCAGGTAGGATGACAGCCTTTGGAGATACAACTTCTCATCACCAGCTACTCTGGGCTTCAAGAGATGACACATCTGCACTTCATGTCCCTCAAGTACATGTTTTCTTCTTGTCTTGTCCTCCTGGAAATGACTAACCTTGGCAAGGTACTGTGCACCAGCAGAACAATGTGGCTTTCTTTTTATTTCTATGAAATTCCTAAGTTGCTGCCTATGACCTGTTTGCAACTACTGTTTCCAGCTGGGACAGAGGAATATACACAAGCAGTATATATATTTTTTAAATATTTACTTCATTGAAAATAAAGATAGGTATCTCATAGCTTCTTCCCATAAACTGAGCAATTTGTGTTTCCAGCTGGGTCATTTCTTGTCTTTACAGATCTGACAAATAATGCTTTTGTACCACAGATTTTTTCCTTTAAAAAAAATTTTTTTAGAGAAGCCTTCATGTTCTGCACAAAATTGCTTTCCAGTATATTTGAATCACAGGGAAAAGATACAAACAACTGCTGATAATCAAAATGGGAGATATATCTGACTACTGAAAGGTCATTTTAAGTTCCCTGTCTTGATGATTTGGCAAAGTCCCAATGGGACCACTGGCCAGAGGAAACAAGGAGAACCACTTTCAGATTCAAGAACTCATAAGCTTTCTTGTTGGCAGCACCTCAACCTCACACCTCTGTTCTGATGAGCCGAAATATATTGTCACCGGTGATGACACCTCACCAAGATGTTCTTTACAAACCTTGGAAGACATTGAATAAAGCTCTCACACCCTTCACCCCTAAAGCATCTGCCATGCAAGGCCACACTTCTCACTGCTGCTGGAGTCAGATGGGGCACAGCCTTTCGGAGTCCCCTCACTGTATCGAGAAGATTGCACTTCATTTCCATACCAGCTGGGGTCAAGCCAGGAACTAAAAACCACACCATTTAGTCTAAGAGAGAATTTACTATAAGGAATTGTTAACTATATATTTTGAAGAACTGAGAAGACAAACAGAATCCTTGGGTATTAAGGAGATAGAAACTGAAAGGAGCAATTATCCTAGGGCCAAGGGCACAAAGCACGAGATTGGAATTATTAAGATTTAGAGCTTTGAGGAGGCTGCAGGGAGCTGAAACTCTGACCTCCCAGAACAGCAGCTAGCTGGTGAAGCTGTTTCTCGAGGGATGCAAAGAGGCTACTGATACTGGGAAAACTGCAAACTGGACCCTACTGCTACTAGGTCAGACACTGACAGGAACAGGAGGCAAGGGAATGGGCTCCTTTTCCCTCCTCAAGCCTCTCTCCAGCACCCCCTATTAGAAGTGCCTGGCAAGCTGCAAGTGGCAAAGAAGAAATATAATTTGCAGCCCCCAGCGGCAGCATCAAAGGCTAAAAATTGAGGCGGAGAGACAATGGCTTAATAACTAGTACACTTGGCTAGGTCTCATTGCTTTGGCATCATTGGCCTACTCTCCCCTTTTCCCTGAGCCACCATTTAAACTGTGGACCAGCCCCTTTTGTTTCCTTAAAATGGCTAAGCTTAGGTGGAGAGTGGATTTCCGGGAACCTTCTGTTTGAGAATACCAGCATGCCTCTGACCCAGGGCTTCTCAACACTATTGCCGTCTGGGGCTGGATAATTCTTTGTTGCAGAGGGCTGCCCAGAGCCTCGTAGGATGTTGAGCAGCATCCCCGGCCACTACTCAGTAGATGCTTGTAGCACACCCCCTCCACACACAACCCCCCCCCCCCTGCTGCCACCTGCAGTCAATCAAAAATGACAACCAATAGAGTTTCCACACATTGCTAATGTCCCCTGGGAACAAAGACTCTGCCAGTTGAGAATCACTGCTCTAACCTCTCTCAACATTGTTAGCCTGATTTTTCTCCTGAAGATGAGAATAGTAAGAATGCCCATGCAGTCACATACTACTTTATAGTTTTTAAAGCTCTTTCTCTGCTTTATATAAACTTTATATTTGAACAGTCCCAGAAGGCAAAAAGAGACAGATACTATTGTCTCCACTTTATAGGCTAGCAAACTGACTCAGGAGCGTCCCCACCGCACCCCACCTCGGGAAACTCTATAGATAGAAACTATACTACCCTGGCAGCCCTCACCCTCAAAGTTTTAGAGGGAAGGGGGATGTTGGACAGCTGACTGGCAGAGAAAGAAACCTTTCCCTTGCCCCCTAGCTACCAATAATGTTCCTTTTATTCTTCTTTTAAAGTGTCCAGCTGCTGCCAGGAATACCATATAAAACATCTTTATGAAGTGAACACAGGCCCCAACAGCTTATACAAGCTGGCTCTGTCAAGGGCACCAGTGTTTCTAATTAATGCCTGAGTCCAGCATTCCATGCAAGCCCTACCTGCACTCTCTCCCTTAGGTTTGAACTTCTGGTTAACCTGCACAGGGGCCCTCGTGTTTATGACTAATAAATGCTCCTGATGTTTCTCAATGGGTCTGGGACGTCAGAAATAAAACTCACTTCCAACTAGCTGTGTCCCAGCCTGAGCATGGACCACTCATAACAGGCACCCAGGAGAAAGCTGCCTTGCTCTGTGCTGTCCAGCCAAGTATCACTTGCAGACAAGTGCCTCTCCGAATGTGCTCAGCATCAGGTGTGGGGGACAGCACAGGGAGACGTCTCATCACCCTACAGAGAAATTTTGAAAACGCCGGGCAGGTATAGTCACCTCCCTCCCCTTACTACATATTTTTAGCTATTCCTGAAGGCTGCAGGTGAGAAGGTCTTCACTGGATAAGACAAAAGAGGAACAGATATGAAAATAAATTCTGGACACTCGTGCTCACATGCAAGCATGTTTATGTGCATTGTGTGTGTGCATATGTATATGCAAACCCTGTGGTCTGATTAGCTAACTTCTTCACTAATTGATTACTTAGAATAATGAGGCATTAGAGCTCAGAAGAAACTCAAAGAACATTTTGCCTAACTTTCTCTTTTAATAGTGAAATTAAGCTCCAGAGAAAATAGGTGGCAAATCAAGTTTATAACCCACAGCCAATCAGTGGCTACATTCAGAACTAGAACTCCCCAGGCAAGCAGGCTGCTTTCTATGTCCCCTCCCCACCGCTCCCTGTCCCCCCTACACCAGCTGGAGAAGCCTCCCCCAGAGGGAAGGGACTGTTTGGTTAGTGCCTGCGCATTACCAAGTGACCAAGGCTGATCACCACAGAAGGTCATATATATCTTGGCCACTGGGAGATGCTTACTCTTGAGTGAGAATTATTGTTACCCAGTCCTTATATTCCCAGTAGAGAATAAAACCATGGGAAATTCCTAGATGGATTATACAAATGCTTGGAAATATTTATATTTCCCTCTACTTATTGGTGTTGAGCATTTAAAAATAAAACCTAAGTCTAAAACTTTTCAGCTCAGAATTGATAAGTAAATAGGAATCCCTACTTTGGCAAGGATTGTGCTATAATTGTCTTGAAGTATTTGGCATTTATCATTATGCTGGAATGGCAATGGAAGTGGCATTCCAGTGATGCTTGTTAATTAAATGACTGGGAGAATGATCCTGTCTAATAAAAGAGTAATATGCAAATTGACCATCAATCCAACACACAAGATGGCTGCCCCCATGTGGTCAAAGATGGCTGCCCCCATGTGGACACAAGATGACCAGCAGGGGAGGGCAGTTGGGAGGGACCAGGCCTGCAGGGGAGGGCAGTTGGGGGGGGGACCGGGTCTGCAGGGGAGAGCAGTCAGGGGGGACCAGGCCTGCAGGGGAGGGCAGTTGGGGGGAACCAGGCCTGCAGGGGAGGGCAGTTAGGGGCAACCAGACTGGCAAGGCAGGGCAGTTAGGGTTGACCAGGACAGCAGGGGAGCAGTTCAGTGTCGATCAGGCTGGCAGGGGTGTGGTTAGGGGGTGATCAGGCTGGCAGGCAGAAGAGGTTAAGGGCAATCAGTCAGGCAGGCAGGCAGGCAGGCGAGCAGTTTGGAGCCAGCAGTCCTGGATTGTGAGAGGGCTGTCCGACTGCCCGTTTAGGTGGGATCGGGCCTAAACGGGCAGTCGGACATCCCTCAAGGGGTCCCAGATTGGAGAGGGTGCAGGCTGGGCTGAGGGACACCCCCCCCCTTTGCACAAATTTTGTGCACTGGTCCTCTAGTATAAAAATAAAGATAGCAAGGTTTTAAATGACAAATTGACATCTAAGATCAGGCCTTTTAAATGTAGTAACGGAATTTTCTTATCTCTTTGTTGATTATCATAGCACACCTGGAGGGTGGCTCGCCTCAAGCAGTGGGAATAACCCTGGTTGATGAAGAACAGTGTGTCCTCAGACTTTTTACAACCTAGAGGATGCTGGTCAGTATAAAGCCTCAATGATCCTGAGAGACGATGATCATTTGATTTGGAGTGCACTTCCAAGCTGTGTGACCCAAACTGCGTAACAGTCCCGAGGTGGTTGTGAGGAGGAGACCAGGCAATATAATGTAGTGGTGCAAACAATAGAGTGCTGTCCAAAAGGTGGTTGTCCTTGGTGTGGGACTGGAGCAAACCCATCCAAATGCAGGCTTTGGAGGTGGTTTCCCAGAGTCACACGAGCATGCAGGCACCGTGCAGCCACATGCTTGACAGCTGCAACTGCTTGAATTTAGGAGGTGTCTCAGAGCAAAGAAAACTTCCTAATTCAAATATACATTTCAGTTGAGAAATCATAAAGAGTAAGGACTAACTAGCTACTGGTGTGTCTGGAATTGTAAAATAAATATTCTTACAGTTCGCTTATGAGGAAACCAAATTATAACAACAAAAAAAGCCATTAGTTCAGAAAAGAAAATAATAGTGTTAAAGATAGAAGAAAATGACTGCCCAAATTCCTAATTACCTAGAATTATTCACCTTTACTAGTATTTTGGCATACTTGTTTCGAGACTTTCTTCATGATTTTAAGAATATTAAAAAGTAATGGCACAAATGATGCATAGATGAGGCAAAGATAATGAATGTCTGACACAAGTGACTAAGTGAGGGAAATATTGGGCCAGCTACAACTCCTTGTTTTATGGATGAGGAGAAGGGAGTCAAGAGTTCCTTGCTCAAAGGTCAGCCTACAGTCACAGGAACACCTGAGAAACCCCTTCACCTGCTCCCAGCACTGGAGACTGTGCAGCCCGCGGAGGAGTGTGTGCTCTCCACAGAACAGCCTCTCCACAGCACATCCTGCTGTGGTACCGCTCACTTGCCTTAGCACTCGCAGTGCTCTGAGTGCCATGAATGCTATGAGAGTGCTATGAGTAATCTCTTCTCATGCTAGCCCTACTGACTTGACTCTTCCTGTTTTACTGCGTCACAAGTTTTGCCAATATGACAATCTCCATTTATTCTTGGCATGTTGAGAAAGCTCTTTGTTACCAGGAGCCGTTACCAAGCCCCTGATCCCTGGAAGGCTGGAGAAATGAAGCCCTACCTAGGCTGGGGCTGAGAAGCAGCTGAATGGTTCCTTTGCCCAGCAGGAAGGAAGCAGCGAGGGTGGGCGAAAGGGGTTCCCATGGCAGAGCAGGACAGCTCTCGGGCTCCCGTCCATTCTGCTGGAGTGCCTTCTGTTTTTCATTTGAAAGAGGGCCTCAGAACCAGCCACACTCCCAAGCCTCGGGTAATTGCTGATTTTTACACCTACTGGCTGCTTGGGATCTTCAGTGACTCTGCTTTGTCCTAATTAGTTCAGACAAGCAACTGCTGAAGTGTGACAAATTTCTTTTACTGTTTCAAATGAACCCGTATTGAGATCCTGTCTTGCTTGCTTGGAAAGAAAGCACAACAAACAAAACTAGAAAAATAACCAAGGGAATACAATATGGCTAAAAGTAAGATAAAACATAAAGCATTAGCTTAGAAATATTTCTAAGGTTATAATATTGGAAAGACAAAATACAGAATAAACATGCAGGTGCACATATGCCATGACGTACAGTATCTAATTTGCAGCAACACACTGTGGGAAAAAGCTCGGCAAGTGGGCCATTGCTCCTGCCGTCTGGCAAAAAGCCACCGCTGCACTCTGACTTGGGAACGAAGCCTGTAAACACTGTGGTTGTGTCTGGTTTTACGTTACATATTATTTGCAGATTTCTAGCTTTGATTATAGTTTAGCTTTTTAGATTTTATCGCAGAAACATATTTCAAAGAGCCCCCGCATGCAAATGATGGTGGAGAAGCTTGTAAAAACAAACTCTTGGGCTTCTTTAAGCCTAAGAAAACCAAAATAAAAACACTGGACAAGCTGAGGACCACCCCCATCCCTCACCCCACTACCACTGACCAGGCTCATTTCTCCAAGTTTGGTTCTGTCTGCTGAGCTCTTGGTGTTCTGCAAACAGAACGTTTGCCCACTAGGGTGAACTGTGGAGGGAAAAGTCCAGTCAGCACCAGCTCCCAAATGCTCTTGAAAGGGTGGGTTAAGCTTGCTCAGCGGCAGCAGAGAAAGGAACAGAGGCAAAGGCCCATTTTCCTTTTGTACAACGAGGCATAGGTCATTTATAGCTATGCACAAAGCACAGGGTACCGCATGCCCCCAACACTGTGTTCTGCAGAGGGGACACGGACATCAAAGCAAGCTTGAGAAAGAAGAGCAGTCACAGAGATTCCCTGCAGCCTGAATAGGGGTTTGGGAAGAAGCTAGCTCTGCAGACCCACCCCGCTTGCCAAGTTTACAGAGCAAGTTTGATCTGCAGCATTCATACAGGGGGGCACCTCGGGTGTTGGCATTCTAGTGCCAATGGGTTCAGACTGTGTCCTGGGTCTTCCCTGAGGGCAGCCTCTGACCTTACTAGTGAATGCACATGTTCTGAGGACCTATCATGCTGACTTCATGGTACTAAGCATTACGAAAAAGAAAAAGGTAAGAGTGAGTTTAGGGGGCAGGTTGCAAGTCCAGCTCTTACTAGACTATGGGGCTGTTTGGGGGTCTTTCCAGATACCCTGCTCCTAACCTTTCCCTGACTTTGCCCTGCTCTCCCACACGAGCCAACGCTTTGACATTCTCCCTCCCTTCCATAAAAGTATCTCTCTGCTTCTCCCTTCTCAGGAGAGCTGCAAGCTTTCCAAAGACAACCAAGGGCATAGGGAGAGCAGAATTGTGGGCTCCCGTGAAAAGATGCTTTCTGCTGGAGGGTCCCACCTGGTGTCTGAGAAATTTCATGCACAGGGGAGGCCACCCTTGCTGGGAGGAACCCTGGGATAAGGGTGAGGAGAGGGCACAGTGAGGAAATCTCTGCAGAAACAGCCATTCTGGACTTCCATTGGCTGTTCTTGTCATTTCTAGCCAGGTGCCACTATCGTCACATTACCTTTCTGAGTCTTAGCTTCCTTGCCTGTAAAATGGAGTTACTGATCCCTGTCCTCTCTCTGTGTATGAGGTCATGTACATGAAAGTGCAGAAGTAGAAGGTGTTATGAAATATTAGATGTTGTTTGAACACTAAAGGGCTGAGTAGACACCAAGGTATCCAAGGAGGTCCCACACAAGCACTGTCTCAGAACATGGAGAATTAGGCTCAGTTGTTGCTGAAAGAATGCGATGCTTCACCTTGTGGCCCATCCCCAAAAGGCAAAGAAATAGGCCTTCTGTGAAGTGAGACAGAGCCCCAAGCCAGCCTGCCACCCCCACTTCCCCTCAGGATCGTGAGGGAAAGTGCCTGTTTTCTGTGATGAACTGAAACACGTATCACTTTGTGCCAAGTTCTGGGTGCTAGGGTTTCCATTCCTGCGGGGAACAGGATCAGCCGGAGCTGGTTTGACTTGAGAGGAACCTACAGAAAATAATTTAAGAAGATAATTAAGGGAGATTTTTCCAGTCTGAAAATGAGGCCCATGGGTCTTTGAAGATGACATTATTCTCTCATATTCAGAAATAAGTACAGAAAAAGAGCCTCGGCTATAACCTGTTAGTACACTTGGCTGTGCACAGACCCTCTTAGCTCTTTGATGCCTTCAACTTTGCCCAGAGCCCGGCTCTGCAGACCAATGTGCTGGCCTCCAGGACTCTCCTTCCTGGCACCCAGGAATCATGCGCAGCCTGGGTCCTGCCTGAGTCTGTACTGCTCTGGTCGCCCACTCTTCTCTCCAACCTATTAGATTTACCCACAAGTGTTTGAATTATCATTGGAACTATAATTATAAATTAATTCCTACTGAGGTAGAAGGCAATTTTTTGTGTGTCACCTCCTCCCCATAAATAGTTTTCATTTTAACAAATGGTTTGACCCAAAAAGGTGAAAATAGTTTCAAAATTCAGCATCCAGAGCTATCTGTTCAGGAATTTGAGAGCTTGTTTGGAGGTTCTAGCAGGGGAGCGCAGCTACTCGTATACCCTTGACCGAAGACCGGTCCTCTCCTCTGGGGGGAAGGTCGTCCTCTTCGACCGAGCGCGCAGCTTCGGGAGGGACACACATGGATCGGTGAGGGAGGAGGGGGACACCCGCCTAGCCAGCCAGATCAGCCGAATCAACGCTGGCGATTAATGGGGTGACAGATGTCACAGCCAGATCGCCCTCACATCCTGTTCAGGAATTTGTATTTAGTACTCATTCAATACCTAGGACAGAGTAACCAGAGTGATGGAACATAGAATAAAATCTAGTTCAACCTCTACAGTTAATAGGCCCTAAGCCCAGCGACTATTGGATGAAGAAATGAATTCATGAATGAACGAGGGAATGGAGCTGCAGAGCTGGAGCCGTCACTCCAGACCATGTAGGGTTCCAAGCCAATGCCCTGATATTCTAGAGCAGTGGTCCGCAAACTCATTAGTCAACAGAGCCAACTATCAACAGTACAACGATTGAAATTTCTTTTGAGAGTCAAATTTTTTAAACTTAAACTTCTTCTAATGCCACTTCTTCAAAATAGACTCGCCCAGGCCGTGGTATTTTGTGGAAGAGTCACACTCAAGGGGCCAGAGAGCCGCATATGGCTCGCGAGCCGCAGTTTGTCGATCACGGTTCTAGATGAAGGAGCTGAGGCTTAGAGAGACAACAACCTACCAAAGTTCAACCATGACCGGTGACAAAGGAAAGATGAGGGCACAGGTCTCCTGATCCTGTGTCCTCCATAGATGAGTCCCCCTACTCCCAGCACCACAGGCTGCTGGAGTCACAGGGAAAGAGCTCTGACTGGGTAGGACCCCCACCTCTTTCCTCCTCGCTGTTCCCCGGCGCCATCTGCCAAGTCTCGCTTTGAAGCAGGAGGCAGCTTTCATCACTCCCACGACTAATATGAGGGAAGCATCATAACACGAGTCTGGGAGAGAAGCACCCTCGCTTGGTTCTCACGAGTCCGGTTTTCTATTCCTTGGCGGTCATCCTATCTCTGATCAGTGTCCGGTAAACAGAAAAGAGCCTGCTTTATGCCATCGCAGATAAAGTGACACCAGTTAAGGGCTCCATGTTTCACTCTTTCTTTGAAATGAATCCTCCCTCCCATCACTGGTTTTTGTCTCATGAGAGGAATGTTTGTGTGTGTGTGTGTGTGTGTGTGTGTGTGTGTGTGTCCCCGCATGTGTGGGGATGAGGGGGAGGTGGGAGGGTGGGGGTGTCTTTTTAACATCCAAACACAGGAAAGTGCCATGCTTTTGCTGCTGGGAGGGAAGAAGGGAAGTGGCGTGGGGAAAGTGTATTGGGATGTCTGGAAGGATTAAAGCAACACTTAATTTGAGAGCATTTCCGTCATTATCGCTTTTTAGGCATGAAATGATCACTCCAGAGGGAAAGCAGTGGCCTCTGCGTGGTTCCAGTGAGTCCAGATGCAGGATGTGGGCAGAACTGTCTCCAGCAAAGGAGGGGGTGCTGTTTGCTGCATTTCATGTTCTGGTGTCATTTCCTCAAGTGAGAGCTGGCCTTTGATGCCCCCTGATCTCTAAAATACAGAATCAGGTGGTCTCAAAGAATAGAACCCTCCTTTCCCAGGTATCGCGATAGAGAAGCACCTCGACTGCTTTCTAGTGCCCATGGGACAAGGAGGTCTGAATCACACATGCTCCTCGTGGCTCTGAGCTGCCCTCACGGGAACACATGAAAACAATTCTTGTTTCTGTTTGCAGTTAGAGCCTAAAACTCAGCTTGGTAAATTGTACGTTGAACCCATTTATACACAGAAATAGCTTCCAATTATTTCACTACTTAACCTCACACAAAAATTCAGTTTGTGTATGGTTTTCCAGTTATTGACATATAGTACAGAAAGTACTATATGTACAGAAAGCACAGGGAGAGAGAGGCTGTGCTTAAAGATGGGGTGTGGGTCAGGAGAAAACAGGGGATGTGTGGTGAGCTCTGCCCCATGCATCTTAAAGCTGCTGCCCTTTACTCAATGACACAGTGGGCATCCTTTGAAGAAATTAAGCCTCATGGCAGAAAAGGCTTAGAAGCGGGAATATGATGAAGTCTGTATTTCTTGAGGTCAAATCACAGCTTAAGGACAAAATTTTGTTTCTACTAGGCAAGTTTTTGTAATATAAATTGGATATAAGAAGTCAGTTCATTATGGAGTATTCTTGCTTCACATGACTTGCAAATATGCTTTCAGCTAACCCTGTGTCGTGCCTGGGAAGTAGCTCCACACCTAGCAGGCGGCCAGGGCACACAGCACCTGCTCAGGGGGCATTGTTTCTTTTCTTTTCCATTGATGATTGTCAACTCTGCTGCAATTTACTTTTCTGACCTTGAAACTTGTTTGTTTTTATCTGAACTTATAGCTACTCAGGGTTTTCTAAATGTTTAGGTTTTGTTTTTTTTTCCACTCCATTTTTTATAAACCGGTTTATTACTTTTAGGTTACAAAAACAAAAAGCTTACAAAGATATCTTTGTTGTTGAAATTCCTGCTGAAAATAAATACATTTAGCTGGCAGCCTAAAATCTAGCTCTTACCCACTCCTCCCACCAACAACTTTTTCTCATTGAGATGATCTGTATAAAATGTGATTTAAAAAAAACAATATGAAGTGTTTTAGAAACATGGCTATTTTATTAGAGTAGTAGTTGGCTTAATTTTTGAAAAATCTTCATCCAAGGATATGTTTTTACTGATTTGAGAGAGAGAGGAAAAGAGAGAGTGAAACATCCATGTGAGAGAGAAACATCGATTGGTTGCCTCACATAGGCATCCCGATCTGAGATCAAACTCGCAACTTAGGTATGTTCCCTGACCTGGAATTGAACCTGCAACCTTTTGATACATGGGATGATGCTCCAACCAACTGAGCTACTCAGGGAGGTCATACATTTCTAATAATTAAAAATGTTCAAAAAAGAAATAAACTGCCTTGGAATGGAGTGATCTTCTCATCAGTGAGCGATTTCAAGAAAAAAACAAACGAACAAAACTAGATGACTTCCCGCCAGGAAGGTTGGAAAAGGGGACTCTCTTGTAATGTTAAGATGTGGCACGCTCCATTTAGATCTCAAGAGTATCCCTGATCTCAGGGAGCACATGGCCCAGTGGGAGTGATCAGAGGCAGAAAGTGAGGAAGTCAAGATGAATGTGGTGGGCCAGACACAGGAGACCTTGACCTTGTCTTAAGAAGCCTGTTGCAGTCACGCTTCTCCTGCAAGATCAGCTCCTTCTAGTTGATTTCTACACTCTTCTAGTTACATATATAAATTCACTTTAGTTTATTGAACCTCTCCCCTGGCAGAGCCTGAAAAATCTTCTTCATCTTGTTCTCAATGAATGCTCTGTATTCTGATCCCATGGGGAATAGAGCCCTCTGGGGAGCCACCAGTGAAATCTCGAGTTAAGTGAAATTTCTCAGAAAACCTGATCCTATTGTTGTATTATGTAAATCAGCAAATGAGATACAAGACGCCTTAATGAGCCAATTAATTAGGAGTTGTTTAATGCTCATGGCCCAGAGGGAGGTGTCTCTTCCACATTTCTGAGTAACACATACAGGAAGTTTCCTGTATTTATACTTTTTTGAGCTTCTTGGTTTGCAGCTATTACAAATAGCTCTGTGTGAGTTATTGTTACAGACAGTTGGAACCTTGAATACATAATGAGTTAGTACTTGGCATAAGAATACGGGAATTATTATCAGTAGTAGTCTATATTAGTCTATTGGATGGCTAGCTTGCAAGGTCAGACAGTTAAGTTTTTATCTTTTTCTATTATTCAAACTAAAAACAAAGTCATTTTACAGAATAAGAGACTGTCTTAAAGTGACAGAGTTTACAATGACAGAGTTTACAGGACTAGGGACTATCTAACAATAGTAGAGAATTCAAACAGCAGTTTTATACTGATTCACTATCACCTGTATTTGGTGCAAACCTTGAGAGCCCCAATCATTGAAAACCTCACCTAGTGGTGTGAAAGGAAGGCCTGGTGTGTCTGCCTGTAAGATGCCAAGTCACTTTGAGAAAACTCCCACCACTTGGCCCCTTGTGACTATGAATCCACATGCTTTCTACTAATGTACCCTTCATTCACCAAAATACTATTTTGTAAGAGCTTTTTGGTGGTAAAGAAGCCTGATGGTCTCTTGAGCCTTTTCCCGCTTTGTGTCATGAACTCGTGTGCTCCTAGCACTTAATGGTACCAGTAGCCAGAGAGGGTCAAATCTGTGCTTGCCTTCCTGGAGCTATGAGAACAGCTTTGTAAGCAGTCCCTTTCCCCAACCTTCAGGACAGCTATGATAATGCCAGGTGGCAAGAGGGCAAGCCACTTTCCTTTACTCCTTTTGTCCTGCCTCTAGGGATGGTCCAACTCCACTGGAAATTCAATAAATCATACCATTCATTCACTTCTTCATTCAACAACCATTTAATAAGCACTTACTATCTACTGGGCATTGTCCTGGTGTTGGGCATCCAAATATGAACAATGCTTAGTTCTTGCCCTTGAATAACTCGCATTCTTGTGGGAAAGAGAAATGCATAAAGAGGACATTCCAGAATGGGTAGTAAGTACAGTGCCAATAGAATGCAGAATATTATATAATTAAGATGGGGCACCCAACCTAGACTGGGGTGAAAGACAAGTACAGTCATGTGTCACTTAACAGCAGGGATACATTCTTAGAAATATGTCATTGGGTGATATCATTGTTTTTGGAACAGCATAGAGTGCACTTGAACAAACCTAGATGGTGTAGCCTACTACACACCTAGGTTATATGGTATTGGCCATTACCAATCTATTTTTCTCTTTAAAAAAACAAGCTTTGCTCTTTAGCCTCAGAATTGTTCCAGCAGCTGCAGGCTGGCCCCAGCTCCAATTCAGGCTGTGTGGGGAGCCAGAGCACTAGCTCTATAATCTGGAGCTTTGCTGCAGGTGAAGAGCTGCTGACTGGCTGAGAAGACATGAGGGGTTTCATATGCTGATATATTTTATATGTAATTCAAGGACAATTTTCAGAAAAATTATGTTATTCTTTCCATATAAATTAGAGATGATAATATTTAGTGGAGGTTTCAAATTCCATCTTTCTTTTTCTGCCTCAGTTACTAACAGAATTTTTAAATCCTTTTTCGATGATAAAGGTAACACCTTTATAGCAGAAATTTTAGTTCACTTAATAATAATATGTTGAAGAATGTAGAAATCACCTCTAACATTACCCAAAATTACAAATTCAACATTTTGGATATTTGCTTCTCTGATTCCCTCCAATTAAGTCAAATACTGTGTTAAATTGTATAGATGTTTTAAGTCTCATGGTGAATAATCTACAGAGGACTTTCTATTAATGACTGGACCTCTTCATTTTGTACTTCCAGGCTTCAGGGTCAAAAAGTGCTTAAGCTAACCATGAATTCCTTTGTTCAAATAATGTCCAGCTGGTTGGCTATATCCAACCTGCAGATGGACAGAGCACGTAGGCTAGGTGCTTATAACTTAAGTCCCCTTGTGTCGACTCTGCTCTTTGCCTGCACCACAGGGCCTTTTGACCTCTCTTCCATGAAGTTACCAACTTTTAATATCTAGAAGAGGAGAACCCTGTTTTCTACCTCACATGAGTCATGAGATTTTCTTATAAGATATGAGGAAAGGCAGAAAGCAGAATTTTCTTAGTTTTTCTAAAAACTAAAAGGAAAACCAACTTTACTCTTTTCTTTCCAAGTGTGATAAAATACTGTCTTTTTCTTTTTCTTTTTTTTTTTAAAGAATACTATTTTTCTTTGTACTAGTGTGCTAGTATATTCTTCATGGTTGGAGTTAAAATTTGAATTAGCATTTGCAAATACATTTAAAAGATCTTGTTTAAACTCTTTGCCACTCAGAATTCAGTATCATTCAGCTATATATCCTGAATAACTTAGAATAGAATAAAATTCAATTCTTATCCTTCTCTAAAAGTGGCAGGGAACTAACCATGATCAAAGAGAGAAATAAAAATCAGGATGCTGTGTGACCCTCAACAGGTTTTAGAACCTCTTTAAGCTAAAGTTTCCTCATGGTAAAATAGAAATGACAAGATTACTTACAAAAATGTCCACAATGCCTCACTCCTGGTATCTAGACCCTTTGTAATGTGACTTTGTGTCCCCTTCCATCAAGTAGTGAAGTCTATTTCCCACTGATCTGAACCTTGTGACTTACTTTGGACAATAAAATATGACAGGAGTGACAATGTGCCAGTTCCAAGCTTGAGAATCCTTACCTGCTTCCACTCTCCCTTAGAACCTACTCAGCCGCCACGTGCACAAAGCAGGCTAGTTTGCTCAGGAATGAGAAGTCACTTGGAGCAGAGACAAGCCATCTCATTTGAGGCTATCTTAGACCAGTCATCCTCAGTCAAAGAGTATCCGGCCACATATGCAAGGAGAAACCCAATCAAGACCAGAAGAATCACCCAGCTGAGCCCAGCTCAAATTTTTGAGAAGCAGAATTGTGAGCTTAAAAAAAAAGATTATTATTGTTTTATATCATTAAGTTTTGAGGTAGTTTGTTATATAGTAATGCTAAGTGATAGCTCATATAAGCTTATTGAGAAGTTAAATAAAATCTTGTAAAATATTTTAACTGTTTCTAATCCTATGTAAACTCTAAGCGTTTGTTTTCATAACCAACATCATTAATAAAATTTTAAGATGTATTCACAATTCCATAATTTAACTGGAAAGAACAAAAAGAAAGTCTCAAATATTGTGTTTAGTGGAATATTTTCACTTTTTGACTTGTATTTCAGCTCAAATCTGAATCTTGATCCAAGGATATTTTTTTCATTGATTTTTAGATAGAGAGAGAGAGAGAGAGAGAGAGAGAGACATTAATGTAAGAGAGACACATTGGTTGCCTCCTTCACATACCCTGACAGGGGCTTGGAATTGAACTTGCAACTCAGGTATGTGCTCTTAATCTGGAATCGAATCTGTGACCCTTCAATGCATGGGCCAATGCTTTAACAACTGAACACACTGGCTAGGGCTGCACTGATATTTTTGTTTTAATGCTAATAGCACCCACCGTGACTAGAATCTTTTGGCATATGAACAAGTATTTTTGCTGAATGACAGGGCTTTAACCTTACAAGTACTTATTCTTTTGCCAGAGAAATTATAAGTGTTCAAACTTTTTAAAAACAAGTATCATTTGATTTGCTTAGACCCTCCCCTCGGCTCCCCCTCCCCCCTAGTAAAAAGTGTATTATGTCAAGACCAGACATGTCATAAGCAAAATCTACACATTTCACTATGTATGCTGAAAATCAGCTGAGTCATCTAGGGTGAAGTCAAATATAATTTCAAAATTGAAAAATAGCTCTTGTTCTTTCCTGTGGTAACAAGTACCTAATATATATTTATATTTTTGTATAATTATTCATAATGTTAGATTATAAAAATTACTATTTTATGAATGTAACTTTTCTAAAACTTGTTGGAAGTGATTTTATTTGATTACCTGTGTAACAAAAAATCTAGAGAATAACAAACCAGCTAAAGAAATTGCACACCTGGGATTGCTTTTTCACAAATTTTGGAGACTAAAGACATCCTCTCTGCTTGTCTTAGAAAGTATATAAGATTGCCAAGGGCTGCTGGAATACATCTCATTTGCCAAATCTTTTATTATAATTTTTTTCCTATGACTATGTGTCAGTAAAGCAAACTTCACTTTATAAATAACAGGACCTTACAATTGTTTCATGGATTTTGGTTTACAAAATATGTGATACATCATGTCATTGTCACTTTTTAAACCTCCAACTATCCAAAGAGGCACATCAGTCATATGTGATTATCTCCTTTTACAAAGCAAGCAAATGAGAGAGAAAATTAGTATGATAAAGATTACCTACTTGGTAAGTGGCACCACTAGGTTCAAACCCAGATTTTCTGATTCCAAGTTTTGGGCTCCTTCCATAGCATACCATCTGAATTTCTATATGCCACATGAACTAGTTATGTGACCTTGGACTTATTTAACCTTTCTGAAGTTTTAGTTAAGATTAAATAATCCTCGTGGAATTTTAGTTAAGATTACATAATCCATGTAAACTGCTTAGCACTAGAAGTGTTTAATAAATGTTACTTGTCATTACTATTTTGGTATTAATGCTGCTATTGTTAACCTGGCAAAAGTCTGAGGTAGCTAGAGTCCCACTTGAGATTTCAGGGTCTGAGATTGTTCTTAGAATTCTTGTGGGGATGCCAATTTCCCCCATTCTTTTGATTGGATGTTTGGATACTGCACAATTCCACCTCAAAATGGAATGAACAAAAAATGAGGCATCATAGATTGTGTTTACTATCTTCTGCAGTTCAGTCTATGTGAGTATGGGAGCAGCAAAGGAGTGTTGAGTAGATATTTTTCTCCCAGCTGGTACTGCTTAATTGCATGAAATATTTCCTCTTTAGTGGAGATATATTTGTGATAGAGAGGAATTCAGTAAATTTAATCTATTCTTAGACCGCCTCCAAAGGATATTGAATTTGATAACAATCCTTCATAAAGCAACCAAAAGAGCAAGGGTTTCTGAGGTAGACATTTTCCATTGAAAATTGTTCTAAACAATGAAAGAAGATAGTACTTGTATTGGTTTGATCTCCACCTAACTATTCCCTTTTATCCTACAGTTACATAGACATTAACTGTTGCTATTTAGTCTCATCTTAAAACTTCCTCAACTTAGAAAAATTACTAGAACTTCTTGCGAGTTCCTATAAACACAAGGGAGTGTGTGTTATATGTGTTTTCTTTTCTCTTTGCCCTGAATGCTCACCCCATTCCACAACCTGATTACTTAAGACTTATTTCAGGCATCACCTCCTCTAGAAGTCTTTTGAAAGTGCATCCTCTCTGTCCTTTGTCCTCTTCCCAAGTTAGCTGGGGTTAGGGTCTCCCTCTCGGAATTATCATAATTCTTCACACATTTTTCTACTTTGTCCCTCACCACATGGTGTTAAACTGTCTGTTTATCTGTGGGTTTCCTCAAGTCAACTGTGAGACCTTTGAGTGCAGTAACTATGTCTTATTCACCTTTGAAAACCACTACAAGCAGAACGCTGAGCACAGAGTGTTTAATAAATAATCTTTAGGTGAATAAGCTTATTTGTCAGATTATTTCTTTGCCTCCACTAAAAGGGTTACTTTTGAGTAAGATGTTTGAACTAATTACTTTAAAATCTATCCCACTTCTTTAATCTCTTTCCAAAGGGTATATTGAGAATTTCTAGCTTATAGCTCATGTTCATGGCAAATTTTTCTAACTTGCTTGTGCTCCATTTTGACCATTGTTCCTAGGGAATAAAAAAGTACAGATAAAATAAAGGAATACACAGTGAAAACTGTATGTGCTCATAAACTTTATGCACATTTATTCATGTCATTAAATATAGATGTGTATTTGGGTATAATATACATTATGCATAACATGTACATGTATATCTATATATGAATCTATGTTGTATATATTTATCAATTTCTCATCATTCTGAAGCTGATGGCAATAGCTTTTGGTGCTTGAGACTCTTCTTGTGTACATTCAGTCTCAGGTCTTACTGAGTATTTCTGTGAGAGCAGGTCAGACCCACAGTGAGTAAGCTAGGACAATGGTGGGAGCTCACCTTTCTTACCCAAGGGGGCCCATCAAACCTCATCAAGGTATTTTATTAATTCTAGGAACCATCTTCCCCAGATTTTAATTATGTTATTTGCAGAAGGCAGAACCTATTGCCAACAGTTTTTGCTTGAATAAACTTTTTTGTTCCCTTCTTACTATATGTGGATGGACAACACCAGAGCTAGTGATTGGCACATTAAAAATGTTGAATTAAATCAAATGAATTGTTCCATTTTAGAACTAAGGGAAGCATAAAATGACACCCAACTGAAAATTTTCTTCTGAAACCTTCCTAAATCCAAACTGAATTTTTAGAATTACAGAGAAGACAGTCAGTTGGTTAAGAGAAAAACTCTGAAAGGAACTCAACTTATGATTGGATACCAAGTCTTTTTTTTAAATTTCTTTATTGATTAAGGTATTACATATGTGTCCTTATCCCCACATTGCCCCCCACACCCCCACTCATGCCGTCACCCCTGTTGTCTGTGTCCATTGGTTATGCTTATATGCATGCATACAAGCCCTTTGGTTGATCTCTCCCCCTTACCCCCACCCTCCCCTACCTTCCCTCTGAGGTTTGACAGTCTGATCGATACTAAGTCTTCAACCTCATCAGGAAATTGCTAACTGGTCCCCAGAGATTAATCTAATTTTGTGGAATTACAACTCTGAGTTAATTTGAAGGTTTTTATTTTTTATTTCAACCAAAACCTAAGTGCCACTCTTACAATAGAAAGAATTGAAGAAGTGCACCCATCATTTTCAAGTAAATGGTATTTCCTGGGGTGGGACAAGGGCAAAAACAAACAAACAAAAAACTAATGAGAAAATGGAACAAATAAATTCAACCTGCTTTTCTTATAGACAGATTCTTTAAAGCTTGTTCACAAGATACAGAATTTCTACCAGATCTCCCCATTCTGGCCAATTACAGATTAAAGAAGGGCAAATGCTTGTCATCTAAAGGAATACAGTACTCTGCACAATTGTTTCCCCTCCCCCATGCTCAGGTCTCCCCTCCCCTTCCTGTGAGATCTGTTCCAGCTCTCCTACAGTGGCTCTTTGCTAACCTGCCTAGTTAGACAGGTCTTTCATGGTCCAGCACAAGCCACAGGAGAGATTCTGTAGACATGTCAGCCTTCTATCATCATTCCCTTGCTTGTAATTGCAGACCTGAAGGTGTGTCTTTGTTTATCATTTGTAATGTGTTGATGAACGCTGTACATCTCCAGAAATTTTCCAAGACTATCTCAACTCATTTTTACTGCCAAAACATAGGACCTCGAGACACTTTTTTCAAATACATTTCCTTTCATTTTATATGCCCCTGAGTATTTCCAGGAAAATACTATCCATATGTTTCTGTTTTGTATCCACTTATCTCATCCCACTGTTTAGCAAGAAAAATTGGTTTTATGAAGAAGTCTCATAATCTTACTTTCCTTTTCATTGGGGGAAAAATTGCCATAGTCTTAACCAAGTTCAAGTCTGGCTAGAGACTCAAAGCCACAGGCATTTAACTTTGCAAATACTATTTTCTTCTTCCTAATCACAGAGGCCAGGCTGGAGACTGAGGGAAGGCAAAATCATTCTAATAGCAGAATGGACAGAGCAGAAGTAGCCAAGTCAATTAACCATCATGCAATTTATATTCTGTTCACAGCGTTTTCTTGAGTACTTAAAATGTTTTTATACTCTAACCCCAAAACTCTACTCCTAGGAAATTGTCCTAAGGGCATGGTCAGATTAATGGACATTGTAATATTATTTATCATAGTGGAAAATTTTAATTTATCTGACACAAATATCCAACAATATGTTGAGTAAAACAAATTATAGCATTCCAAAACATGAAATACTATGCAACTATTAATGAATATTTAATAAAAGAAATTAAGTGACATAGGAAAATGTTAATAACATATTAAGTAATGAGGTAAGTTACACAAAAGTGGCATGACAGTTTTTAAATTATTAATGGGAGAGAACAAACTGATGAACTGTGTTTTCCATTGCCATCTGTACACTATTTGCTCCAGAAAAAAAGGGAGTTTCACTCCATATCCCAAGAGTGCAGGCAGAGCTTGGAAGAGGATGGAGGCTGTGGCCTTTGAGGAAAAAAGAATGTTGATTCTCCTGGAGGAATTGGAGGCCCTGGGACTGGAAGGGAATAGGGGGTTGCAAGTTTCAACAGGAACTGAAGCCCAGGATGTTGCTAATGTGCAGTTCCCAGGAGGAGATGCCAGGTGAAGGAGGTGACCATGAGAGCCCTCAAGCATTAGAACTAAGTGCTATAGTTTATCATTATCTTTATCCCTTCCTCTACTGAATAATCCCCACTAAGATATAACCACACATATCTCTCAGGTTAGAACAAACCCCCTTCACCCCATATTTCTCTCTTCACTTATACAAGTTTGCCCACAGTAGATTATCTCCCTGCCTGGATTATGTGTACTCTACAATCCACTGGCATCTGTGTTTGCCCCACCACAGTGGCATAGGGAGTAGGAGACTGCTCTGAGCACCATCACCCAGGATTTCTTTGCTCCCTCTCCTATGGTGTACCACCTCTCTGCCTCATTCCAGGCCTTCGAACTAAAGCCACCCACTCTGACCTCCCGGGATGTCTTGGTCTGCCTCACTGTGTGTTTCTTCCCATCCTCCTGAGCCAGCTTCTCTTCATCAAATTCTAAACATGGATCTACTAAGGACTCAATCTGCCTCTCTTTCCTCTCTTTGCCTTCTCTCCCTAGGAAATACCATCCATTGCCAGATATTTACATATCATTTTTATTCAAGGTCATTTTCTTACCAGTGTAGGTTGTTATCCTAACTTTTAGACTTTATTCCATTCCATATAAAATGTATTAAAATGCACCTATAGTTCAAAGTAAATGTCCTTTTTTGAAGGAACTGGAGTGCATTTTTTTTTGTATTATGTAAAATATATACGAAATTACAATTTTCATTTTAACTATTTTTAAGTGTATGATCAGTGGCATTTGTTACATTCAAGTGTTATGTAACCATCACCACTATTTCTAAAACTTTTCATCACCCCAACAGAAACTCTGTATTCATTAAGAAATAACTCCCCATTTCCCCTGCTCCCAGCCCCTTGACCACTAATCACTTTTTGTCTCTATGAATTTGATTATTGTCTATTAAATGTGCTGTTAATTGTTGTTCAAAAAGACAGAATGTTATATTTTGCTTTTGAAGCCATTTGGATACAGCATTTAATCTATAGTTGGCTCTTATTTTCCAGCCACTGACAAGCATAGTCAGGAATTCTTATAATGTCAAAAAATCTAATTCCTAAACTATTTTAAAATAACAAACCTTTAATCTGTATTAAAACTTAACAATTATTAGAGATTATATAAAACTGCACTTTGTAGACACTGGATGCATTATTTATTAATTTTAATTTTTATATTCTGAAATAATTTTAGACTCACCTAAATTTGCAAAATTAGGTCGGAATCCCCATGTACCTTTTACTTAGCTTCTCCCAGTGATACATCTTATATAACCATAGTTCATTATCAATGATCAAAGCTTTGTTTTAATTTCACCATTTTTATATGCACTGATTGTGTGCATACATCAGATTTTATCACATGTATATCTACAGATTTATATAACCACTACAATCAGGATATAGAACCTTTATATCAGGACAAAGAAACTTCCTGCTCATTGACAGTCACATCCTTTCATCTGGTTGCCTCATCCCTGGCAACTACTGATCTGTTCCCTATTTCTATAATTATGTCATTTTAAGAAAGTTATATTAATAGAATCACACCAAGTGAGATTGGCTTTTTTCTCTCAGAGCTAATTCTCCCGCCCCTGTCTTTCAAGTATTTTGCTTTCCAAGGTGACCTATATGACCACATAGAATTAGTGGGTGGCAAGTTATATCTCAAAAGTATTAAAGTGAGAATTTTTGTGTGTCAGTGATTTAGTCTACTAACCTTGAAAAACAGTTGACAGATTCAATATTGTGTTGGAGATGGAGATCCATCATGAAAATATTTTCTAATCAATTGACATCTCTAAGATTCCTTGTGATGGTGTCCTCAGGAAAATTTAAAAAATAATATTTTTCCCTTTGTCTCTGTCTCTATCTTCAACCAAGCCACCATCCCCTCTCACCTGACCGTTTCAAAGAGCCTCTCCCTACTGCTTTAGTATTTATCCTTCTAAAATCCATTTCTGGCAGCAGCTTATGAAGAATTTAATAGTATTTACCTTGTTGATTTATAGTCAGTTATTGTTTATTTGTTTATGTCTTCTCCCCTTCTGTAAAATCACCCTGATGACAGCAAGTTCCTCTTGTCCCCAGCACCTGGGACACTTGGCACAGTCTATGATCTCAGTACATATTTACTGATTAAATAAATGACTAAGTGAACATTTACATGGCTGAAAAACTGCCCGTAGAATGGAATAAGCAAGACAGCTGTCCTTACTGCACTATACAATTGCTCAGAAAATGTAGGAGGAAATTAAAAACTGATACAGCAGTTGGGGTTATGCAGACTGGAAAGATATTGTTGATGATTTTAAAATCCATCAACATACTGAGTTCAAAACCTCAACCCTTTGGAAAATGCTGCGCGGCCACAGTGGCTAGGATGTTGGTTTTCACCTGAAGTGCAGAGAAATCTCTCTCCCGCCTCTCTCCCTTTAGCCCTTTTTTATTTCTTTATATGTATAGTAAGCAGCCACTCATAAACTCCTTAGCCATATGCAGTGGGAAGCATATGGCAAAGAGAGGCAAATCTCATGCCAGTACAGTGGGAGAACTGCTCCAAGTCAACTCAAGTTTGTAGGTTCACCCAAGGCGCAGTATTCTATTTGGCTCTAACACCCTGATGGTGAGACCGAGCCAGTTCAACTGGATTAAATATTTTCTGCTTCAGCAAGAAATTTATTGATGGTAGTGGGCAAGGATATTTGGGACCAGAAATCAAAACCAATTTGCTTTTTGTATGCAAAAGATTTTTCACAATAAAAAAAAATTAAAAATTTTTCTTCATAGAAGTAAAATTAGAGTTTTTGCTCCTAATTGAGAAAAAAAAATTGTCCTCCAAATAAAATATTTCTATCATTCTGATAAGATCAGGGCTGGCATTTGGTGCTAATGAGATATTTGGAAACTCAGATAATATTTTATTTCTAAAGATTAAAACTAATTAAGCAAAAATTTGCTTTCCACTACTGAGCAGGAGTTCCTTGTGGTTCGGCTGAGGGAGGTCTCAATAAGATATATCTCTATTCCCAGGGAGTCATAACACATTTGCAACCTAAGACATCAGAGGAAGCCAGTTTATTTAATTAAGCATCATAGTGATCTGGAGAACAGGACAAGGAGGAAATGGCCACCAAGACAAGGAGAGTGAGATCCAGAATGAGAATAACTCTTCCTTCATTGAGTACATTTATTCTTTCTCCCATCAAATATTGGCTGTACTTGCTATGAGAGTGAAGGGAAATTGACAAGGTATTGTATGGGGTTCCATGGTGACTGAGACATAGTTTCTGTCTTCAAGAAACCATCTAAGAGCAAGAAAAAAAAACAAAAAACTAAGTACAGATAACTCTAACACCACATGGAGAAAAGCCACAAGAAAGTTATAGGTAAGATGTTATGGAAGTCTGGAAATGATAGAACTTAGTGTACCTGGTTGAGGTATTAAATGGAGGTTAAAAAGGAAAGAGATGTGAATCAGACTATTCTTTGTGGAAGAGATAACATCTGCAAGGGACTTTGCAACATGGGTAGGGTTTGGCCATGAGGGTATTAGGCCAAGGGGCATTCCTTTCAGGTGGAGTCACCCACAAATTCATCAGTAGAGGAACATCTCCCTGCAAAGGCAACAAGGGAGATGGTGAAAACTGGTTTGATTTTCTCTGAAAAGAGCAGAGAAGAAGCTGAAGGCAAAGACATGCTTCTCTGATTTATAATCAGTTGTGATACCAGCTTTGCTTCACAATAGGCAGACCAAAACTGTATACAAGACCCCAAAATTCAGTCCAGCAAAATATAGTTCAAGGAGACAAACCAATAAATGTAGTAACTCTCCTTTTCCTCCAGGGGTACATGTTCCAAGACCCCCAGTGGATACCTGAAACTGAGGATAGTACTGGAATCCTATATATACTATGTTTTTCCCTATGTATACATCCCCATGATAAAGTTTAATTTATGTTAGACCATTTCACAGATAGAAGATTTGTTCTTACCATAGATCTTAGCAACATCAGCATATGATTTTTTTCTCCCTTATAAAGTTGAGACCTTTTACCTTTTCACTTCACAGCTTCTCTTTGGAATATTCAAATTGCCAGCATCACTACTGTTGTGCTTTGGGGCCATTAAGTAAAATAAGGGTAACTTGAACACCAGCACTGTGGTACCTGGACAGTTGATCTAATAATGGAGACAGCTACTATGGGAGCATAGACAGCATGGAGATGCTGGACAAAGAAGCTGACTCACATCCCTGGTGAGACCGAGTGGTAGGGTGTAAGGTTTCATCACGACACTCAGATGATGCACAATTTAAAACTTATGAATTGTTTATTCCTGAAATTTTCCATTTTGAGGAAAGTGAGACCATGAATAAGGGGGAAAAGGTTTGCATTTCAGAATTGCCTTATGGCAGCGTTACCGCCTCACCCTTCTGTGACTTGTTTTGAGCTACCTCACTCTCCTGAATGATAAATGACAGCAATTAAAATTAAACATTCTGGATACTTCAGAAGCATAAATTCATAGTGGCTAAGGACATGGGATTTTAGAATTAGTTTGCCCATATTTTAATCATAACTCCTACTACTACTTGCTTTGTAAACTTTGACAAAGGGTTTAACCTTTCTAAGCCCATTTCCTCATCTCTAAACATGGGGATAATAACAGTATATACTTCATGTGGTTAATGTTTAAAGATTAAATGATATTTGTGTAAAGACTTTAATCCAATTTTGGCACCTAATGAAGTTAGCTGTATTATGAATAAGTAAATATTGGCCCCTAACAGGAAGCTGATGTTGAGTTACTCACTGTTACAGACTGAAGCCTTGTGATGAAGGGTACTTAACTGACCCAAGAGATCTAAGACCTCAAGGTGTCACTGAATGATTTAGAATACAGAATTAACCAGCATGAAGTCAATCAAAACCTCTTAGCCTGAGTTTTTCAGTTTACTGAAGAGTCAGGAGAGATGACATTTAGAGATGGACTAGAAAATACCACTCAACTAGAACATTTTGAATAGAATCAATTCTCCTGACTGCCTCTCTCTCTCTCTCTCTGTCTCTCTCTCTCTCTCTCTCTCTCTCTCTCTCTCTCTCTCTTCAACTAAATTCTGGAGGTGGTCGGTCCCTTTTCATGTTGAAGTTTGGGCCACAAAATGGCTCTCCAGAATTAATCATTTCATTCATCATTGGAAGCAGCCCTTATAGCACTGCCAAAGGAGGTCCATTACTTATGTCTTTCAAATAAAATAAAAAGCTCCCAGGGCTCATTTGCTTTAAGGTTTTCCCTGTGATTTTGTTTTCCATTCAAGGTGTTCACTGAACAATCAGGTAGATTATTCATGCACTGGGCTCTTGGAAAATGAACTTCCAAGCATTTTGTACCTCCCACACCTGGGTCACTATAGTAATATCCTATTTCACTGAAATTTTAACACCTTCATTTAAAACAAGAAGTTAAGCAACTTTACACAAGATGTTTTAGAACCTATAAATGTCTCACCTAACAGTCTCCTCAGAGTTCATGTTCTCTTGCCTATGGAATTGGGATAAAATACAAAGATTATCCAGGAAGCATCATGCAAAATGGAGACATAGCACTTTGTTTAAAAAGCAGATATCTTATTACTTACAAACCTCACCTTCTGGCCCAGCCTAATGTCATAATTATGCTCTTAAATTTCTCTTTATTTATCATCATCCATCCTGTCTTCTTTTGTTACCATTATTTAACTAACTAAACAGAAAAAAATACAATACCAAGGGCTAAAGAAGGCATGAATCCAGCTTGTGGAAACCTGCTTTTAATTTAGGATTATGGGGCTAGTTTCCTAGAAATTGCCACATTTTAAAGAAAATGAATTTTCCTTCTTTATGTTGAGTTGACTGATGTAATTAAATTTGGCTTAATCTAATAATGAGTCATGTTAGTGCTGTCCTCAAAATTAACATTTTTGTCCCAAATTCAAACTTTAACAATCAGATGTATAGTCTTGTTAGTCTAAATTTAAAAAATTAAAATCTTGAAATCCCAAAAGAACTTTCTCTGCTCTCATAGAGATCTGTGGAAGGTATGAAGACAAACAGATCAACAAAATTACATTGACCACCAAGCAGACCACTATAAATTATTTTCCCTTCTGGAGAGATACTGAAAAACTTTAAAACTACTGGAAAATCAGGAAGCTCGTCATAAATGTAAGCTCCTGCAGAAACCGGTTTGGCTCAGTGGATAGAGCGTCGGCCTACGGACTGAAAGGTCCCAGGTTCGATTCTGGTCAAGGGCATGTACCTTGGTTGCGGTTACATCTGTGCAGGAGGCAGCTGATCGATGTTTCTCTCACATCAATGTTTCTGACTATCTCTCTCCCTTCCTCTCTGTAAAAAAATCAATAAAAAATATATTTAAAAATAAATAAATAAATAAATGTTTTATTTATTTAAAGCTCCTGGAGGGTAAGTGGCATGATTCATTTCTGAGTATCTAGTGTTTCACACTCAGAGTTGGTGCTCAGTAATGGGAATTGAATGGATGTGACCTTCAGCCTTGACATTACTAAGCTAAAAGTCAGAGTAACCCAAGGGGGAATACTCTTTTCTGTTTGGCTCTCTATTATACACTAGAGGCCCAGTGCATGAAATTTGTGCACATGGGGGGTGTCCCTCAGCCCAGCCTGCACCCTCTCCAATCTGGGACCTCTCAAGGGATGTCCGAATGCCCGTTTAGTCACGATCCCGGTAGGATCGGGACTAAACGGGCATTCGGACATCCCTCTCACAATCCAAGACTGCTGGCTCCCAACTGCTTGCCTGCCTGTCTTCCTGATTGCCCCTAACCGCTTCTGCCTGCCAGCCTGATCACCCCCTTACCACTCCCCTGCCAGCCTGATTGATGCTTAATTGCTCCCCTGCCAGCCTGGTCACCCCTAACTGCCCTCCCCTGCAGGCCTGGTCCCCACCAACTGCCCTTCCCTGCAGGCCTGGTTGCCCCTAACTTCCCTCCTCTGCTGGCCTGGTCACCCCTAACTGCCCTCCCCTACAGGCTTGATCACCCCCAACTGCCCTCTCTTGCAGGCCTGGTCCCTCCCAACTGCACTCCCCTGCTGGCCATCTTATGACAGCCATCTTATGTCCACATGGGGGCAGCCACCTTTAACCACATGGGGACAGCCATCTTGTGTGTTGGAGTGATGGTCAATTTGCATATTACTCTTTTATTAGATAAGATAAAGGCCTGGTGCATGGGTGGGGGCCAGCTGGTTTGCCCTGAAAGGTGTCCTGGATCAAGGTGGGCGTTCCCTTGGGGTATGGGGCAGCCTGGGCAAGGAGCCTGTGGTGGTTTGCAGGCCAGCCACGCCCCCCGGTGACCCAAGCAGAGGCCCTGGTATCTGGGATTTATTTATCTTCTATAATTGAAACTTTGTAGCCTTGAGCGGAGGCCAGGAAGCTTGGCTTCCTCCATTGCCGGGGACAACCCAAGCCTCCTGCTCTCTCCAGCTCCTTGGCTGCTGCCATTTTTGTTGGGATTTATTTATCTTCTATAATTGAAACTTTGTAGCCTTGAGCAGAGGCCAGGGCCAGCCAGGGCAGGGCGGGAAGCTTGGCTTCCTCCATCGCCGGGGACAACCCAAGCCTCCTGCTCTCTCTGTGGCCACAGCCATCTTGGTTGGGTTAATTTGCATACTTGCTCCTGATTGGCTGGTGGGCGAGGCTTTTGGGAGTAGTGGAGGTATGGTCAATTTGCATGTTTCTCTTTTATTAGTGTAGATAGCAGGTGCTCAAGAAATACTTTTCTTTTCTTTTCTTTTTTTTTCTCTTCTTTTCTTTTCTTGTCTAAACAACTGACCTTCAACTTGGGAAGAAATAAACCAACTCTGCACATGGCCATCACTGCTGATAAACCAAAAGGTCTCAGGCAGATGATCCCCACTCCAGCCTCTGCAGTATTATAATATAAATTCGGCACCCAGCCTCCACTAGATCACCACCAGGGCCTGATCACTACCCACAGATCTCTGGTTATCTCTCCTGCTCCCCCCCACACACACTCTCCTCCCACTGATCCCCCCACCTGTGCTCCTCCCTCCTGGCCCTATACTCTGATTCACCCTTCCTCTCCACTACAGCTGCCATTCCTTCCCCATTTCTGGCCTTTTCACTTTAACTTTTAAACTGGAAGTATTGTCACATAAGAGAAATGTTGCAAGAATAGTATGGAGACTTCCCAGATACTCCTTTCTGAGATTTCTCCAAATGTTGACTTTTTATTGATATAATTCACATATCATCAAACTCACCCACTCAAAGTGTATACTGAGTATATGAAGGGTTGTGCAGCTATCTCCACAATATTTTTATAATTCTTTATGGTTGAAAGTATTACATATGTCCCCCTTTTTCCTTCATTAACCCCCTCCATCCTGCCCCCCCAGGCCTTCAGCACCCTATCATCAAGAAATATTTATTGAATGAATGAATGAGTGAGTGAGTGAATGAATGAATGACTCTGAAGCTGATCTGGTACCCATGATGTGTTGCTGTATCTAGTTAATGTGGAATCTTCAGGCCAGGGAGAAACCATGGTAATTGAGTATGATCCTACATTTACCTCCCAGTGTGATACCTTGGGGAACAAAGCAAATAACAATTTTATCATAATTTTGACCATTACATCTGAGAATGCTGCCAAGTTTGACTGGTTAGAAATGCAATTAGAAGACTAGATTCCCTGATGATAATAATAAGAGATGGAAGGCAACAAATAGATAACGGAAGAAATTGCAGTGAACTGTAGGAAATTTCCACTTTAAACATGTCAGATTATTAAAACAGTCTATAAATAGTTGATATAGGCTCTGATCCAGGACAAATTATTAGGGAAGGACACGGCTTTCTCTGGGAAATTTTTGTAGTTCTGGTGCATAGAGGAAACTATTCTCTTGTTTTGTATTTATCCAGAGTAAAGTACATTCTTTTTTACGTTAATATCACAAAAAAAAAAAAGGTGGCCAAGATTTCACTACAAAAGCCAATAACAAAGCTCCCAAAAGATGCTTGGTTTTCACATGTCGATTAGACCAATCAGCAGCGATAAGCATCTTTCACTGGAGACATCAAAAAGAAAAGCCTCTACTTTAAATCTCAGTATTACTCCCCTAAGTCTGAAAGATACCATCTTGACTTGGTCGGAATGATATTATGGAGAGGAGCTAGAAGTGCTGTGAAGATAAATGAAATTCAGAGTAGAGTCTTCTTAGACTTAAGTAGGGAATAACCAGCACCACCACTACAGAAAGCACAAAATTCAGCAATTACTACAGCAATGTGTTCACTAGAATTGACTTATATATTTTGACTCAATAGCAACACTGACTTTGTTTATGCAAACTGGATTTTAACACTAGTCCTTCAATTTTCAAAGAATTTCATAAAAACAAAGTTGACTAGCATGTGGATTATGTACATATTCCACCACATATTTACAAGAATTTGTGTGCAAAGACATGCGTACAGGAAAAGAAGTCTAACCAAGTTGGCCTCTAAAATGGAGCTGGATCTGGAAAAAAACACAACAGACATTGAACTGAACACATCAAAACTGCTTAATGGTTTTCTGACGTGCCTTCGGGCAGCGGAGAATAGCGTGTCCAATTGGAAGTGCAGGGAGAACTCTGAGGCAGTCAAAAAAAGAAATGAATCCTTCTCTTTCTCTTTTTCTTTTTGAACTCTATAATATAATTTTTCAACATTGTTCTTTTGAAGTCTGACATTCAGATGAAAATTCCTTGTGGATTGGGAGACACTGTAATGCATGACAAAGGAAGGCTTGGAATGTCCTTTCCTGTGGGTCTTTAAGAAGAGGGTAGACAACATAAAGTTTAGATCCTGCTCCACCCTCTAATTCCAACATCTTAGGAAAATGAATTTAGCTCTGCCTGACTAGCACAAATAGAACAAAACATAACAGAAATCAACACTTTCTTCCTAATTATCTGTACTCTCACCCTAAAATATTATAAGCAAGCTCCTTCGTAGCAGGGACACTCTTCATCCTGTTTTGTCCCCCTATTCTTTACACACAGACATTTGTAAAAGCTCTGAATTTCCGTGCTCCTCTCTCCTCAAATGCTACCACATGGGAGCTGGGACAGCACCCACGTTCCCTCTGGGCAGTCGGCTGACCACAGATGCCAGTCTGTCTTCCTGCACTCACTGACGGTTCACTCCGTCACTCATCCTTGTTTAGCTCTGTTTCCTCGTTCTCTTCTAGACTATGCCACATCTTCTCTATTTTCCTCAAGTTTTCTGGAGTTGAAATTCACTTCCATGGGATAGTGGAACTAAGCCCTTGGTTTCCTCCACTCCCACTCAGGCCGTAGCCTCCTGTTTTGGGGGCAAACAGGCCTCTTGGTGTGAGCTCCCTCGGCTTCTGGTCCTCTGTCTACAAACTCACCCACCTCCACACCAGGCCTGTCCTACTTCCAGTACCAGAAAATGAGGCATGCCTCCTCCTGTTCAAGGTCACGCAATCTCCTGGACCCTGATCACCAAACCTCCAACTTGACCTTCTCTTCCGTATTTTCTATTTTGCCCTTTTTTTCCCTCTTTCCAACTTCCCACAATTTCCCCATGGCATATAAAATGTTCAAATAGATCTCACCTGATTCTCAAAAAAATAATAATAAGTTACACAGACTTCACTAACCTCTCTTTATAGTATCCCCCTTCTCAGTTAAATTTTATGAAAAGAGAGTTCTGCTCTTCCTCTCTCCCTGTTGGCAATTCTTGATCACTCCGTGAGCCACTCTTTCCCACTCACTGTCTCAGGTCCCCAGAAGGCTACCCTTTTTCCTAAGGCCATCAGGGAACTTCATAATAATGATTCACATTACTGAATATCTACATTGTTTGACACTGTTGACCCCTCCCTGCTTCTTGAAATCCTTTCCTGAGTCCCCCCTAGGCCCCTCATACTTCCTGAACTCCATTTCTTCTTAGTTTCCTCTGTGGGTTCCTTTCTCCCCACCCCTCAAATGCTGATGTTCCCCAAAGAAGTTTGGTCCTTGGCCCTATCTTCATTTTATTCTTTCCCAGGCTGAGCTCACCTAATCTTATAGATTTGGGAGTCACACTCATTTACACATAAAGGATGGGTAATTCCATATTTCCTTGCCACATCTCATACCCTGAACTGTACAAACTGCCTGCGATATTTTCCTTCCATGTCACACTCAGCATGTCAAAACTTACCCTGATTTATACTTCTCCGGTATGTTCTGTCTCCAGTGGGGGCATCGTCTTCCCTTGTTGGGCCACCCGGCTGCAGGTAAACTTCACCTTTCACTTTTCATTCCACCCATGTCCTGCCAATTGGCCTCTGTGTCTTTTGATTCACTTCCTAAATCAATTTCAATTCTGCTGCTGCTCTTGACAGTCCTGGCTTAGGATCATATCACCTCCCACGAGAATTAGCCCAACAGGCTTCATGTACCCACAGTGTTGAATTAGTGCAACATCTTCTGCACCGAGTGTTGTCCTCTTCAAACACATCCATTACACCGCACCAGAGAGATTCATGACTAAATCTGACCTGTCATTTACCTCCCTATTACCTACAGGAAGAAGTTTTAACTCTTCAGCTGGCTATACAGAGACATAGGGCATAGTATTTCCAATCAGGAGAAACTGAAACAATCAGTGGGGATGCTAGCACCCATATGATAAAAACCTGATATGTCAACCCAATCCTACAGGAAATTATAATAAAATGATTTGCATATGTGCTTATCTCCCAAACTAGATTTTCTTGAGAAAAGAGACTGTCCTGAGTGCCTGAAAAATAGTGAGAATTTAATAAATTTTTGTTGAAGTGGCATGGGAAGGTCTTCCTGAACTTGCTAAGGTTCTCTGGAATTTGGAAGACATGGAGGGGAAGTGGCTGTTTGCTATTTGAAGTGAAGCGATAACAGGGAATCTGTGAGGGCAGGAAGTAACAAGGGTTAAGGGTGCCTTGCTCCATGTGACTGATTTTAAGAATAGAAGTGACTCTGATTGGTATGATGGGCTCAGCTACACCAAAGAAAGGAGAGGTAGAAATACAAAAAGAAAGGGTTATTTCAGGCCTGCGCTTACCCTGTGCTGATAAGGACATAATGTACTTCGGAATCTCTCTATATATACATGTCTGTCATTGAGAGAACAGACTGTCACCTTTGTAGACTTGACCTGATATGTCAGGGTTTACCATATAGGTGTTTGTATTCAGAGAACAAGATTAAGCTCAAGAAGTATCTGCTGTCAAGGAATGATGAGTTGCCTTGCAATGGGGTATTGCCACCCAATTTGAAGAACCTTTCCTCAGCAGGACGTATCTCTGCAATTTCTTCATAACACTTCCAGAAGACCAGAAGATACTGCCTCTATCTCTGCCTATACTTAGGCTCCAAAAGTTTCCACAAAGATCTGCAGCTTTGCCCTAAAAGGAAATCCTGAGTCCTTTACACATAAATAGCATTCTCCTGCACATCCAAATGTAAAAAGCCCCCCAGGGATAATGGCCTTTTTTGTTCTTCTTCAATCCATGTGAATATGATTTGTGAAATTAAAATTATAGACAAATATCAGACATCATTTTATCACTATCATCAAAAACTTCCTGTGCACATAGCAAATAATAAAAATAGACCTCTTTTGAACCTAACTATTTTTAAGGAAAGAGATTTCTTTTGCTTATTATTCTCCTTGTGTATTGATTGAATCTTTTTTTTCTGGATTCTTCATTTTCTGATCATTATTAAAATTCACAAAGGAATTTCTGGTATTGACCACAAGGCCAAATTTTTGTGGTCCATTAGAAATTCATATTATATAAAGCTGACTGGATTATTGCATTATCCAGGACCTCCAAGATATGACATTTATAATAATGAGTAAACATATGAGTGCTAGTACTATGATGAAGTTCCTGCTTTCACAGTATCTAACTTCAAAAGAAAACAACAAGAAAAGAAACCAAGATCATTTTTATATGAAATCTCTCTTCATCCCTTTTTGTTCACTTGCTTATTTATTTTGTTGTTTTTCACACTCTGATTTTCTCCCAACTGTTGAAAATGGATAAAAATCAACTAAATAGCATGCGATACCATAGTCTCTACATTATATATTTCAATTTATTTGAGAGAATTTAATAATGTTGAGCCTGATTTCTAGAGTTTACATTCTTGTGTCTAAAATCTTTTAAATCAGTGTGTTTATTTCCATCTATGGTGAGGAGTTTTGTGTTCATTGCTCATTTTTTTTTTTTTCATTCCACCAAGTCAGGCTAGATTTCTAATTTGGAGGTGAGGTTTCAGAAATACTCAAATGAAAAATTAAGGAACTAGAGAAGAATCTTCATTTCACTGTTGGTAGATATCACCTGCTCCTTTTTTTTTTTTTTCTGTTATACTGTATTAAAAAGAATCCTATGCTTGTTACCCCAGAAATTTCTGTAACCACTGCAGAGGGTAATTTGGTGATGTATAAACAGTTTAATTGTGTTGCCCTTTGAACCACAAAAAATTACAGGAATGTGTCTGAAAAGATATTCATCAATCATAACATTATTTATTAAAACAAAAAAATCTAGGAACAACCAAAAGAGGATATCAGTAAAAAAAAAAAAAAAAAAAAGGAATTCTAGGTAGCCATTAAAAGTAGTGAAAATGTTATATAAAGATTCTCATAGTATAAGAGAAAAAAAAAAAGATAACAAAAATATATAGTAAAATTTCCCTTTTCTCAAACTCTGTGTGCATTTTCAAAAGTCCATAAGAATATTCAAAATGTTAACAGTAGTTATCACTAGGAAGTAGAATGTGAAATATTTTTAAACTATTTTTCATGCTGTTTAATATTTTCTCATAAGCATATATTATTTCTCATTTGGTGAAATAAATCACTAACTTTGATACCAGAATTTTGCAAAGTCCATGACAGGTCACCTTTTAGAGCCCCAGAGAGAGTGCAGAAGATAAGAGATCTAAACCTGTGTGTAAGAAACATTCTGTCATTCATCTTCATTTTGCCAAGCAGCTGAGATCCACACAGGCCACTATGGTGTACCCATTCTTCAAGAGAGAAGTGTCAACATCAGAAAGGATGTGAGGAACCCAAGATCTGGGAATGGTGGTGCCTGCCTTGTAGGTCACACAACACCCATGTGAGACCAAGGTCATGGGCCAGCTGAGAGCATTACCTAAAATGCTGAGTTTCACTCAAGGCTAGAGAGGCCCTAAGAATCACTGGTGAGCAGGTTGACCTGTTTCCCATTTGTTCTGGCCTTGTCCATCAGTGTTGATGCTGGCTTCCAAACAGACTCTAGCACAAGCCCTCTATCAGGGATAGACAACACAGTTTACTGGTGTAAACATTCTGGGTATGCTAGACAATACTTTCCAAACAAAACAAAGCTTGATTTAAAATAATAAACCTTCCATTGATGTTGATAATGAAGGAAATGTATTACTAGGTCTGGCCAAATTTTGGAATCATAAAAGTAAGTCTTTGTATGTGGGACCAGTTGTTTTATAATAAATAAATGATTTGAGCTATTTCTCCTTAGACTCCATAACAAGTTTTTTGTTTGTTTTAGGATTTGTTTTAATAACAGTAGCATGACTCAATTTCCTCATATTTCCCAGCCAGAAAGAAGGAGTTGCTGACTAAATCTGGATATAACTTGTGGCAGTAACTGGTCACACCAGTTCCAGACACACCTCTCATTCCCAGAGCTTTGGTTTACTCAACCGTATAGATCATTGCAGATGTTCATTCTGTAATGTGTGTAATTCTAAGATCCTTTGCCTCCAATCACCTTGGCAGAATAGAAAGAATAGCATCTCAAGGTTCTAAACCAAAGAGATTTTCAACAAAAATACAAAGTTGCTGCCTGAAAGACCTTTGTAAGAGAAGCTGACCTTCTCGGGAGTAGCATTGGGCCAGATTTTAGTTGATGGGTGAGAAAGGAAAAGCATCCAGTGATTAAATTAGGAGTGAGACAGGTGATCCTCTGTTTGACCAGGAACCAGATGTTGGTCACACTGGGGTAGAAGGTGAACAGGAGAGTGAAATTCTGTGAGCACTTCTTATGTGTAAGAAGTATTATTGGTGTTAATAAGAGCTAACACTACTGAGCACCTGCCATATGCCTGGGCTGTGTCTAGTGATTTATATATGAAATACATTGAGTCAAACCACAGTCCTATGCAGTAGGATAATTATACCCATTTAACAGAAGAGAAAACTGAAGCTTGAGGGGTCACACAGCTATGTCATGGAACCAGAACTGCAACATGAGTCTAACCCCAGAACCAAGTTCTTGACCATTAACTAAACTACAATGTCTCTCAGTCATTTTACTGAGTAGGAAAAATGAGTCTGAGAGGCATGAGGGATTTGTCCAGAGTCACATGGCTAATAAGCAACAGAGTGAGGATTTGAAAAGAGATTTGTCTGACACCAAAAACACATGATTCTTCAACTACCCATGATGCTTCTCTAGATTCTGGAAGTGAAGGAAGATTCTGAGTCCACTTAGGAGTGTGGTCAATTGATCTCCACTTGGAGACTTAGTAACTGGGTCCAAAATATGGCGGAGAAGAAAAAAAAAAAAAGATGTATGAGTCAATGTGGCCAATAAGATTGTTTTAGACTAATTTTAAAGATCTTCTAATACATGTAACTTCTGTGGTGTTTTCTTTTGAATTATTTTTTTTGCTTTATTTTAAATGCATTTTTATGTTGCTGACTTCACCAGCATCAGTGCCAATAAGGAGGAAACAAATTACTGCACTAGGAGTCAGCAAAGGGTCCAGGCCTGAAGACAAATCTAAAGTCAATATTTTTTTAGCTTATCTGCTTTTACTACAAGGACCTCCCCACCCCCCACCTCACACACACACTCTACTTTGTAAAAACAACTCTCAGGTACCTTGACCAGCTTGAGAATATGTTGATATCACATTACATGGGCACTCCAAATTGCAATGGTGACATGTGTTCATGTGTAGGTTTCTCAGACCTCATCTCCAAGTCTCCCCATGTTTCTCTGTAGCCTCTGTTATGTGCTATGTGTCAGATATTTTCAGCTAGTCACCATTGCTTCTGACCTCCCTTATCCTCTCCTAGCTTGGCTCCTGAGAGTTGATGTTCACTGTTCTCATCTTCACTGAGGAAGCATCAGCTCTACCACTGAGAAGACACCTCTCTTGAGAATAGAAAAGTCTTTTCTCATGTTACTCCCTTCCAAGACTCTCTGGATCCTGGTCCTTGGTAGGCTTGCTGGAGAGGTCCAAAGAGTGGCTCACTTTCCAATTTCTTGCTACACCTTGTCACCAGGGCTCCTAGGAGTTTGTGCTTAGCATCTACAGAGGCTTTCAAGAAACCATTTCCTTCAGCCTATGTGGGTGAAGGACAGAACCCCTGCCATCCTCCATCTCTTCTGCATTCTACATGCAACAACTCTATCTTCCTTCTGCTGGCATGAAACAAACACCCCATCCTGCCTAACAAGAGAAAATGTTGAGGGCCCCAGTGGACAGCAGCTTCTTAGAGGGTTCCCAGTGACCCCTCCTCTGTACTCATGCCCTCATGTCATCTCCTCCCCACTGAGTGAGGACCAGGCCCATTGATTGCTTCTGATAAATAGAATATGAAAAACTTAGTGGATGTCACTTCTGTGACACTATGGACTGAATGTTTGTGCCCCCTCAAGTTCATATGTTGGATTATGATGCTCAATGTGATTTTTAGAAGTGGGGCCTTTAGGAGGTTATTAGGTTATTGGGATAAGTGCCCTAGTAAATAGGGCTGAGAGCAATCTCTTGTCCCTTCCACCATGTGAGGACACAGTGAGAAGATAGTTATCAGTGAGGAAGTGGGCCCTCACCAGAAACTGAATCTGCAGGCACCTTGATCTCCAGAACTGTGAGGAAATAAATGTTTGTTGTTCATAAGCACCAAGACTATGATATTTGTTACTTAGCCCAGATGGATTAAGACAGGTTGCAGAAGACGATGAGTTCCATCTTCTATGCCCTCTCTCTGTCTCTGGCTCACTCTGATGAGGCCAGCTGCCATGTTAGGAGCTGCCCTGTAGAGAGGCCCAACTGGAAAAAGACCTGAGAGAGGCCTCCACCTCTCAAATCAGGAGAAACTAAATCCTGCCAACAACTATGAGGAAGTGGGTCCTTCACAGTTTAGCCTTGAGATGACTGAAGCCTTGGGAGAGGATCCAGCTAAACCACACTTGAATCCCTGAGCCACAGATCTGTGAGAGAATAACTGGATTTTTTGTTGTTTTAAGACACCAAGTTTTGGGGTAATTTTTTACTCAGTAATATATAACTAATACCTAAGAGGAAGTAAATCTTCTCTCAGACTAATTAAACTTAGTTTTTTTGGTCAAGTTTCTTTGGAAAAATGTCAACTGTGTATGACTGAGCTGGCTGGGAGGGTAAATGTAACTGAGTTTATGGGGGATGCTCTTAGGATTTCCATCCCATGAACTGCAATGGGAGCCTGAAGTTAGGATGGAGAGGGAGTTGACAGACTGTGTAATAGGCAAACCTATCCATCCCTTCCTCCAAGGTCTTACTTTCTGGAGACTGCTTTGCAGGGGTCTTGTTTAAAGTCCACATAAAAGGCTCAGGTTGAAAGTGAAGATGTAATGCTCTTGATCCACTTAGTTATATGCAGGTCATAGCACAGTCATATTGATAAAACATGTTCTGAAAATTTGCTCTATGTCAGAAACTTTTGCAGTATCTGACACAGAGCAGGCACACAATAATATTTGTTGACTAATGTAATAGAAGTAGTAGTAATAGTGGTGGTAGTAGTAGCAGTAGTAGTGATAGATATTTATTTCATGCCCCCTCTTTTGCCAGGTACTATACCAAGTGATCTAGATTCTTTATCTTATTAATCCTCATAATCCCCCTATGAAGGATGTATTGCTGTCCCAATTTTGCATGTGGAAAAAACTAAATACAGTGGCTTTTTCAAGATCACACCGAGCCCATAAGAATAAAAAATAGACACAGGGTTCTGGTCCCACTACTGTTTCCAGCCCAGATAACCAGTGCTCTTGCCATGCATTCTGGCCAGCGGATGGGAGGGTGGTAGAAGGGCGGGTCCATTCTGGGAACTGCCCAGAACAGCATAAAAGCTGAACCTGTATAAGTCCCCAAGGTCAGGCTCCTACTCCTTGTCCTTGACAACTTCTTACAAAGCTTGCTAAGGATCTCCATGCCTGCCTCAGTACTCCAAGGAACATGCTGCTGTGTTTCTGCAGGTCTTTTACCTCTTGAACAGATTCTGTCTGGTGTGCTTTGAAAAAGAATTCCTTTCACTCCTCCAATCCCAAAGGGCATTTGGCTCTTGAGATAAGTGGATGGAGACATACCAGCCACCAGAATCAGGATTACTGAGAAATCTCAATTACTTTAGGTCCTATCTATAACAGTTTCCCACGCCCAATATATCTCAAACACATTTAGAAAACTGAAAAACACATTTTTCAGATAAAAAAAAATATTTCAGAAGGAACCTAAAAATAAAGTATAATCGTGATCAGCAAAAGCCTACATTTCAGCCTGAATTTTGTCAGAGAAGCATTGGCTGCGGGACAAGGCAAGAAATGACTTTAATCTCTAAGTCTTCATTCATTCATCTATAACTACACTGTCCAATATGGTGGGCACTGGCCACTTGAAACATGTTGTAGGTGGAAAATAGACACTGGACTTCAAAGATTAAGTCCAAAAAAGTAAAATCACATCATTAATATGTTATTGTTAATAATTTTAATATTCATTAATTAAAAATAATAATATTTTAGATATATTGAGTTTAATAAAGTATATATTAAAGATTTTTAATAATACAATCATGATCTGAATTTAATCAGACTGCCCTAGTGTACTTAATACTAAATGATCTTGGATTGGAAGAAGGCTCACTGGGGCCCAGCAAAATGTTACACTCATGTGCAAACGATGAACAGGTCATTCCATAGAGGGGGACCTGGGATCAAGATGGAGGACTTGGGTTCCTTTGGGCATATTTAAATTTCCAAAATCTTTCTGAATTCATCACCAACTTCATTACTTGTTTGTTACCCTTTGCCTAGAGTCTAGGCAGAAGGAATTAAAACTTTTTTTAAAAGAAAAAAAAATTATCCAGTGGAAAACTAGATCAAAGGCAGCTAAAGGTGGTCAGTGGCATGCTGGATAAATATTATTTCATGGCTCAAACAAATCTTTTGGTTGCCCGGGCAAGACACGTTTTATGTCTCTTCGCTCAACTCCCTATGTCCCAATCCTGGTGACCTCTTCTTTGTAGTTCTTCGAGCGGCCCCTTATGATATTTTAATATCTGAGGTAACCATCTGTGTTGTATAGTAAGGCTTCAAAATCCAGGCAGAAACGAGATGAGTTTCATGTCTCCTGCCTGCCTTATTAACCACCGGGAGGGATGGATGTTTGGTGTGTTGTTACATTGAAGAGCCATTTGTATTCTGTGTTTGAGTCTGCATTACCACAAGCTTTATAATTTTCTGGCCCTATCTCCTCAAAGGAGATAACTTAATGCACTTTCATTGTGAAAAATGGAATTTTAGAGGAAACACCAGCAGCCTGGTAATGGGGTAGAAGCCAGGTTGTTTATGTATCTATCCCTCAGCATTCTTAGCTGAGGGACCCTACACCAGCAAGTTAGTGGATTCTCCCATCTGTGATAATAAAACCAGGTTGCGTTTATTAAATAGTTATGATGTGCCAAGGCACACTTTTAATGTTTTTACAGACATCTCATGTGCCCCTCACAGCAATCTTGTTGGATATTCCCTACTGGTTTTCAATTTTCACTGATGAGAATGTGGGTAATTCACCCCAGTTCGCACAGCTAAGTGGCAGAGTCAGAAAGCAAAATCAAGTTTGTGTGACCCCAAGCCCAGGATCTGAACCACTAAGCAAGGAAGATGACCCGGTCAGGTCCTGTGTGTGTATTCCTACACTTTCAGTTTCCTGACTGTCTTAACAAAGAAAGTTCTCCAGACAGGCACTGCTACTTTTAGAGTTTCTATTGCCATCACACATCTCTTTCAATTTAAGTTTATTTAGAGGTTGTTGTCCAGACAATTCAGGGCTTCTGCTACAGATGTTCTCCATGCAGCTCTGGGCAACAGTGGCCACTCTGATGTTGTACAGTGCACAACCCGCACAATGGTACACAGGGCCTGGCATAGAGAAGGCTAAATGATCTTTAATTTACTTAGCACCAGCTCCTATCCCCCATCTCATTCTTTTTTTTTTTAATCTTTATTGTTGAAAGTATTACATATGCCCGCCCCCCCCCCCATCTCATTCT
The DNA here is from genome assembly GCF_027574615.1 of Eptesicus fuscus. Classification (NCBI taxonomy): domain Eukaryota; kingdom Metazoa; phylum Chordata; class Mammalia; order Chiroptera; family Vespertilionidae; genus Eptesicus; species Eptesicus fuscus. The sequence continues at coordinate 96,810,198 of NC_072477.1, forward strand.
TGATGACTAAAAAACAATGTACTAAGGGTCAAAATTGTTCCATAGCATTGACTTAAATATCCTAGGCTTCTTCTTAACTTATTCCAGATAATTCATGTAACTTCCAAGTAACCTCCTCTGTGATTTGCTTCTCTACCTTTCTTCCAATGAAGTAGCCAGAACCCAAAACTTATCACAAATGAAGGTGCTTTTGGCACTATGATTAGAAAAGAGTCTGTGAGGTTTATGAAGTTCATCTACAAGGTCCTGGGACTTGTACTTTAACATAAATGTCTCTGAACCTACATATACAGTTGAGGTTGCCTCAGAACATATCTGTGGGTCTCTTGATAATTACTTTCAGAGAGACTGCCTCATCTTTTTGTGAAAAAGCAAAAAGAGTGCTTAAAAATCATTTTTGTCCAAAAAAATATGAAGTTATATTTGATTTGGGAAAAAGGTAATCAATGAAGATATTAGAATTTGTCTACAAAAAAAGTGAGACAGTGGAATAATGACACCGTTTTTCTCATATAAACAGGCTTGTGAAAATTCCAAGAGATGTTTTAAAATATATTTTGAGGGATGCTATTATCTTGAAATAAATGATTACTGTAAAGAAAAATAGTCATCGGGTCTAGAAAAATACAATTTAAAGGAAGCGTTTTAATTCTTTTTAGTCACATCTGTCTGAGGGGCAATGCACCGTTGTTGTTGTCATGCTCCTGATTGCATGCTAGAGAACACACGGTAAAAATAAATTAAAATAACTACTCCAAAATGCTAAATTGAACTCTGTGGTTTGGCATAAAATTTAGGGCTTATGTTTAAAAACTTATTTTTAAAAGAAAAGTAATTCACAGGAGGGAGAAACCACTGAAACAGTAGTTCCACTGCCAACTTTAGCTCCTGGCAACCAAATGTTCCATGAGCTACCAGTGCCAAGAAGCAGCCTCGGGCGGCCTCCGAGCTCACGCGCGCGCACACACACACTTGTTCAGAGTATTATTTATTATGGGTAGAGGCCAGGTTGTTTATGTATCTGTCGTAAATTGGCTTCTTAACCCCAGATTTAGGCATAGGGGTCCCACAGCATGCCACGCTGAATGGGGCAGGTACAGAGCCACTGGTGCAGCCCTGAAGCCTGTTCCCAGCAGGGTGCTCACTGGCTCCCCACAGGAACAAGGGCAGAGCTGAGTATGCCCAGTTACCCTTCTAGAATGTACCAATCAGAAAAGCCTCCCCACTTTCCTGGGAGCTGAGTGAGGGAGTGAGGAAGCCAGAAGTGTCACAGCCATGGAGCTCTCTCCACCAGGATGGGCATATTGAGGGTGCTTCACTATGACTGTTAAACTATTATGTGGGAAAGAGCTGGGAGCCTTGAGCTCAGGCTCTCCCTCATTGGCTGACTTTCCATGCCCGTTCCTTAATGACATGTCTATTGCAGGGTAAGTATCACTCAGTGAGTTATTACAGTATTATCTTCAGGTGGTGTTTCTTTCTCTGCAAAATGAGCTTCTTAGACATGGTTTTCCCTGAGGCCCCTCCCAGTTATGGAATTTGAAAACAACTTGCTGTATGACGAAAGTCTTTTATACAATAGCATGGAGTTTGACTCAATTACACACACACCCCCCAAGCCAAGCCAGTTGGTTTGTGTAAACGCATTCCAGTGAATCCCCTCCCCCCTGAATTATAGCCAAGTGGTGCCTGGGATGCTGAGAAAAAAAGCTGGTCTCTCCTGATGAGGTGCTTCGTGGGTGCCTGGAACTGATTTCTACATATTTAGAAATGGAAAGAATTATTTAGAGAGAGAAGAGGAAGAAAACCTGTGAGTACAAGAGGAAAGGAGAGAAAGGAAAGGAAGAATGCAGAACCAAAATGCAAGTGATCAAGATAATGCAGAAACAACAATAATCTAATAGAAAGCTGACCCCCACATGGTAAAGACTTCCATTCACAAAATGTCAGCATTAATCAAAGGTACCCATTATCTTGTTCAGGTTGGGTAATATCAAAAAACTTTTCCAGCACAAACTCATTGTCATTTTTAAAAATAAGAATGCTTGGGAAAGAAATGTGCTTGAGTGCTATAAACAAATTGACACAACTTTACAGAATTGATTAAAAGTATAAAAATAAGCCCAGGAGTACATACAATGCACAGAACACCGCCACCCCCACTCCATGCAACAGTCCACCAGCCCCAATGTTAATAGCGAGGACGTTGGGATGCCCTGGTTTAGTCTGGGCCAGAACAAATGAAAGATGTAACACAATCTTGGTGGTTTTCTCTTTTTTGGCTTTTCACTGCCATCAAAGCAATATTTTGCATGGTGCCAGGGGATCTTGAAGTTGATAGCTCCCTGCAAGTATGCTTGGTAGCTCCCTGCAAGTATGCTTGATAGCTCCCTGACTTCCACATATGCAGGGTCAGCCCTCTTAAATGTTGGTAGGCTCCCTGCAGTAACAATGCAGAACTCACCAGGTAATTGCATCCCATGCGTTTACAAGCTGAAACACTTCAGTCTGGAAGATGCAGATATGTGACAACTATTCTCTGAAACCATTTTCCTGGAGAAAGAAGAAGCTAGAGATGGTTGGAATAAGGCAATCAGGAGTCACCTTGCTGTGTGAGTCTGACTACATGTGTCTGTCTGGCAAGAATATGAATCTAAAGCTATATCCTGCCACCTTGCTGGGAAGTTGGAGAAGGCCTCACATGCATATTAAATTCCCCTCACAGATGGAGGCAAAGCCTAGATAGAAAAGATTAGTTACTAATGGAAGAATGGAGAGTTCTAGATAAACTCCATGTCATTTTAAGTTCTAAAAATATTGCTCACAGATACTTGAAGCATCTAGTTAGACCTTGGGTAAGGAAGAGTCCACATTCCCCAGTGAAACATTTCCACCACCAACACAGCTTCTTTCTCGAAATATCCAGTTTCACCGGTGTCCCTGTTTCCTCTCTCTGCCTGCCTTCACCCACCTCAGATGGCAGGGACAGCAGCCACCCCACCCCATGCATCAGGGCCCGATTGTCCCCTTGCTGCAGAGGTAAGAGCTGGGTTTGAACTGACTCCACCACCTTAGCAAAGAGGCCTCGCTCAGGAGTGCCACCTACTGGAAGCAGGAAAAGGGGAAGAAAAACAATTGAAAGGTGAGCAGGGATGTGATTCTGTTCATGACTCCAAATTCTGGTCAGATCCATGTACTGAGATGCTTCATTTAGGCCCAGATTTAGCATAGCTTGCTCTGCTTTGATTTTAAAAATTATCCTACATCAGCAGTAACAAAGAAGAAAAAAAACATGTCTTGGTATAGAACCTGACCAGTGACCTAGACCAAGTATAAAAATTATGCCTATTTCTGAGGCCAAGCTGGTGGCCTGGCTGAGGCTGCCTGAAGAACGGGGGCTGGGGGAGTGAGTAGGGGCGGGGGGGTATGAGAGTTTTCTAGTGTAATTAAGAAGGCTGGTGGCCTGGATTGGGAAGGGGTGTCACTGTATGGTCCCAGTGATCATGCCTGACTGGTCAATGGATAGACAACTAGGCTTTAACATATTATTTCTGTATTATAGAATGTCTTTTAAAAAGACTTGAATCTATAACCAACATAAACCAATTCAGGATTCTTCAAATTAGGATTTTGGTCATATCTCTCTCTCTCTCTCTCTCTCTCTCTCTCTCTCTCTCTCTCTCTCTCTCTCTCTTTAGAACTTACTGAGCATGTACTATGTATGCAAGTTTTTTAAAATATTTTTAAAATATGCTTTTATTGATTTTAGAGGGAGGAAGGGAGAGAGAGAGAGAAGTATTGATCGGCTGTCTGACCAGAATCAAACAGTAACCTCCTGGTTCATGGGCTGATGCTCAACCACTGAACCACACCAGCCTGGCGGATTTGGGCCATATTTATTAAGGTTTTTCCATTTCCAATTTTAGGACTTTAATTTTAAAATTCTACATGTAGCAAATTTTGGTACACGGCAGAGCATAAAGCCTAGCCCTTTGCAGGCCCAATTTATACCCAGTAAAGGAAATAAAGTCACCGAGTAGATGTGTGGTACTGAAGCCCTTATTCACACTTCATCTGGGGGGAAAAGACTCAGCTGCTCCTATTAAATTAGCTATCATTAATATCATTATTTACTTAGTTCTGTCCATGTGCAAAGCATTCTACTAGGAAAATTAGCTATCTAGTGTAATCCTCAGACATCAGAACCTTGCTCAAGCTAACACTGTGGGTGACTCTTTATAGCCAGGCCATCTCACCTCCTGCATGTGGAGTCAGATTTCAAGACTTGAAAAGAAGGCAAAGGGATTTCTTCAGATTTGCTTAACTAATCGGAGTCCTAAGCAAGTTGCCAGGGGTGTTCTTTCTTGGGGGACTACGTTGGAACCTCCTCCTCTGAGGTTCCTAAGTGAGGGCAGAATGACAGAAATTATCCACCTCACTAGACGGCAGCCATGGAGACAGGAGGGTGTCGAAGGCTTTGGACCAGAGCTGGAAGGAGAGACCTGAGGATAAAGGTTACATAAATTATTATCCAGGCCTGGCTTTCTCTTTTCTTTCATACTGAGAATATATCAGTATTGTGATTCATATATTTGAACCCTCATTAATAAATATTAAGATAGTAAATGTCAATTCATTACATTATTAACTCATCGAGTTTGTAAATTAAACTTTAAAACTCTAACAAATTATACTAAAATAATTAAGTCAAATGAAGAGGACAGTAGGTGGAGGAGAAATGTGTTCCGAAGCCTCATTTTTGGTTTTCTTCCCCCAAAAGAGCACCTGGCCAGAACAAACTTCAAATATGAAGAAATACCACAAATAATGCATTTTCTGTTCTTACCTCCATGCCTTATTGAAAACTCCATTGGCTGTTTTGCAGTAAGTTCCTCCCTTCAACAATCAGGCCACTGTCCCTGAGACTTGGCAAAGGTCTTTGACATAACCAACAGCGAGGGAAATGTTTTAACAGCCCCGTTAATTCGGCAACAGAGGTTTATTGTTATCAAACAGACACTGAGGGCAAAGCTGCCGCTGCCTGCACAGGCCACCTGCTCTGCTTGGAGGACCGGCTACTGGAAGGGCCAAGTCCCAACAAGGCCCAGAGAGAGAGCTCTGCAGAGAGAGAGCACAGCAATTTGGAGTTTGGGATTTGGAGACTGGGAGAGCTGGGTCTGAGTCAAGAATCTGTGACCTGTGGCAAATTACTTAATATCTTAAAGCCTTATACGCTTAGCACTTTACCTGGCACATAGTAAGCACTCAACAAATAGCAGTGCTTTTTCCCTTTTATTTTTTAAAATTTGAGTTATATACAATAAAGTACAAAAATATATGGATAGCATAAGTCTTAAATGTAAAGTCTGATGAATTTCTACACATTTAAACCATACCCAGCTCAAAATATAGGACATTTTCAGCACCCAACACAGCTCCATCATGCCCCTTCCCGATTATATCTGCCCCCCTCAGAGTAAACAACTTTCAACATGTCTATCACCAGCCATACATATTACTGTTCTTGAACTTTCTGGAAATTTTGTCCTACAGACTATACTCTCTTGATGTCTGGTTTCTTTTACTTGGCATTTTGTGTCCATGCTGTTTCATGTGTCATTGAGTTGTTCTATTTTGTTGAACAGTATTCTGTTGTATGAATGCACCACAATTTATTTATCTATTTTCCTATTGATGGCCATTTGAGTTATTTCTAACTTGGGGCTACTATGAAAAAAATGTTCTTGTACACTTCTTCTTATTTTTTATAGGCATAGAATATGATGTCTGCTTCCCTCATTACTGATACACCAACTGCTCCAAAAACATTTTCCTCTTCTGCTCTTCTCATCTATCACTTCAGTGAATATATCCAAATACTGACTGCAGCAATTTTAGTTTCTCCACTTCTGTACCTCTCCCTATATTGTATTATTTAGCTTCTGAAGAAAAGACATATCATAGGTAGCTGGAGAATCTCATAACAATATCTGCAAAGAATTGTGTTTATGAAATACAGATGTAAAACTATTTGACTTCAAGTCCACAGAATTATACATATGCTCTTTCTTTCAAAAAGTATATCTTTAAACTAAACTATTAGACAAGAAATATGCTCTAGGAAAAAACAAGATTAATTTATGACTTTTACTCTTAAAGGTTTATCATCTATAAGGAGAGATGCCCATATTCAATGACAATACTACAGGGTAGGATGTGCTAAGTGCAATAAGAGAGGTTCAGATAAAATCTCAAAGAAATTCACAGGAGGAAATCCCAGGAGTCATCGTTCCCAAACAAATCATTTAACTGAAGCACAACCCCCCCTGGCAGACACTACACCCCTAGTAATGTAGTACATAATGTGGAATTTAAATGTCTTGACATGTATCAAGGGTCAAAGGAGACTGCAAGGCAATGTGTGGCACATTTAAAGACTACAAACATGAAAGGTGTTCCCAAAATACAAGGCTAATTTGTTAGTTTCCTCAAACTCATTTGTCCAGATATAAATATTTTCCATTCTATTTTGCTCTGAATGTCAAGAAAAAAAAAAACAAAAAACACTCACCTGAAGCTCTTTGGAGACCTTAGATGAAGGATATTTTGCCTTCTTCAAATCACAGGGGAAACTGAGACACAAAACATTGAATGCATTTAATCTAAAAGTTTTAAATAAAGAATACATTGGTTAGAAACATAAACAAAACACTATACAAAGCCAAGAAAGTTTAGCTGTAGTTCTCTCATCTTTCTCAGACATAAGAGCTCCCTTGAAGGCAAGTAGTGAATCCTGTCCCAGTAGATGGTGGAGCTGTGGGAAAATGCAAATGAACCAAGAGCAAAAAGTTGGTCATTGGTTATGGGATGTTTCCTTAAATATGTGTTTTTCTGTATGTACATGCATGTGTAAGTCTCAGAGACTTTCTACTTAAGACACAGTGACACAGGGGTACAGTGCAAATTGCCATCTCCCCCGCCCTCTCTCTCACACCCTTTGAAAACCAATACTATGGGTCCCTATGATGCTTTCAGCAGGGAGACCAACTGAACAGTCATTTTTCTAGAAATTGTGAAATAAATGTTTTTAAATATAAATAGTTATGTTGCAAGATTTTATAGTTTTAGACATATTTACTGTATGAAAATAAATAGTAATGAAGACCTAGACATTCTCACTAAATTGAGGAGTGTAATTCCAACAAATTTCTTTTCTCATAGCAAAGCTCTCTGCTCCATCCTGTCATTGAAGACAACTGCCTGGTGTGGTTATTCAGGGCACGCCTGCCCTCCACCTACCCACAGGATTTCCACTAGCATCAGTTTCCAAATGTATAACTACAAATAGGTTAGTGAAAGGAATCCGTCTTTCAAATGCCAGTGTGTGGCAGCTCCCGTGAAAGAAAGTCGTATGAACAAAATATTTCATTTCCTTATTTCAGTGAATAGGCCTTAATTCAAAAAGTCACTGAGCAACAATGTCTGTATAAATGCAGTGATGTTTCATCAACAGAAAACCTTTCTACCTGGGCCTCGAAAGGTGAAGAGATTAACACAAGATGGGCATCACTTCAAAGCTGCACAAGGATGCAGAGAGGCAAGAAGCCTGCCAGAGCATTTGGGTCACTCCCCCTCGTGCATGGGACGCCTGTGTGTCCAGTGTAAGCATTCAGCAGGAGAGCTGAGAAGCCAAGTTGTAGTGTCTGAGAAATCAGAGCTGGGTTGCCCAGTACAAACAGACCAAGTGCATCCTTCAGGAATCAGCAAAGCGAGGACACCAGAAGAGTTTTGGAAAAGAATGGATACGCAAAATTATACACCCAGTATTGAAGTACTTATTGTGAGAAAATAAGAGCTTCTTTGGTCTTTGTGATTTTCACGTTATAGTTTAGTAATGTTTATATTTTGGATTTTCAGGAAGCACTATAACTCTTGCAGGATTTAGAGCCTCTAAAGTATTATCTGGCTCCTACCAGTATAAGGAACTGAGAATGAACTAAGTTTCTGGTAAAGATCATGACATTCCAGTCATATGCTCAGATCCAAGAAAAGACCCCAAGTGTTTAGAAATTGGGAGAAGGGTGTTCTAAGGCAAGAGGAAGGGATAAGAGGCCCCTCCTCACAACTTGGCTGAGCACTAACCATTCAAGGCTTTCAGAAAAGTTTGAGAGGCTGAGCTGTCCTGTTTGCTGTGTCATCTACCCCCATGAAGGGCTACGTTGTCATGATCTCACTGAATTCATGCACCCAATCTATAAGACAGGTGTTAATAGCCCCATTTTGCAGGTTAGGGCATTCCACCTGAGAGTTTCAGGAAAATGGCATTCCAGGATACCCTTTGTATTTCTAAGCAGTAGGGAAAGTCTAGTGTGAGTAGTGTGCCATGGTGTGTAAGAAGATGGCTGAGTCTGACCTCATCCCTACAGTTCCTGAGCTGAGCCCCTTGCTCCAAAAGCCGCCTCAGTGCCTCTAGCCATCCTGACTTCCCTTGGCAGCAGCATCTATGTTTCATGTGTGGGCACAGTCAGGGTGCTGTCCCGGGGCCTTTCACCCAGACCCCTACCTCTTCGGTGGGGACAGGTTCAAAGCCTGGCCCAGTGTGGAGGCCCGCTGGGCTGGAAAGTCTGCTGTAAGTCTGGGCCCGTTTCATCCAACATACTTTACAAGATGCAGAGAATCTATACCAGACACAGTCTTGAAGAATCCAGTCTCAAGGAGCAGTTTATTGATCTGGCAGATGATTAAAAGGCAACAGAGATGAGCTCAACTGATGCTTTGGTTTTTCCATCCTGAAAGTGAATCTGAAATTTCCTTGGGGGATCATTAGCCTGTCTGCTGCCTCAGAAAAGGCAGATGGCTCCTCGGTGCAGTCAAAGGTCACGAGACTGTCCTGGTCGACGTCTCCTGGCTCTCTTCCGTCCTCAGCAGGGCACCCAGGGGAGCAACACATGCCACCCTGGGGCACATCAGTCCTTGTTCCCAATCACACGGATGCTGATAGGAGCCCTCACACAGTCCATCGCATGGGCTCTGCTCTCTCCTCTAAGTTTATGGGATGAGAGAGACGATGGTTAGAATGGCTATAAAGTTTTAGGCTGCTCCAAAAGAAAGGGAGGGAAAAACTGGCTTAAACCCATCACAAAGAGCTGACCATTTCCAACAGCAGGGAGAAGGGAAGGAATTTGGGCTGGTGGCTATGAAGTCACCTGGAGTTGTCATTTGAAACAGACATTGATTGCTGCTGCCAAATCTTGGATGACCTGATTTCCTGCACATCATGTGACTTGGACTTGTCACTAAGCAGATATGCTATGGTTCAGGGGAAAATTACTGGAGGTTCAATGCTCAGGCAACAGATTATTTACAACCTGTTCCTAATGTGAGAGCTTTTACATCAGTGGTTTCATGAACAAAAGTACATATTAAAAGGCTAATGTAATTGCTCATGTTGGAGATGAAGTACCGCCAGATTGGGTTTCAACAGGGTACCTATAGCCAGCAGCATGCTTCAATATGCTTATAGTATAAACCACTCTCTGCTAGGACAAATTATAGACTATCCAGGCCAGCACTAGGAGAACCTGAATAGCAAATGAATCCTGCGTATTAGCTTCTTCAAAGCAAAGTCCCTTTTCCTCCTCTTCCACAGTTCCTGACACCATTGTTGGAATGTGCATGTTTGTGATTTTAAACAGGTTGAGCAGACTAGCTCTTGAGCTACCAAAGAAAGCTGATTTTACTTTGGAAACCTTGAACAACAACAACAAATAGACCTAAGTAGCCCTTCCTGCCTCAAAATTTTCTGTAAAACTTGGCTATGGTGAAAAAACACACACAAAATAAAACAACCCTTTGTCCCGGAAAAGTATTCACACACACACCATTAGATCGCACTGTATTAAAGGAAACTTCCTCATTTTTATAGAAGCACTTTTTTATAGATGACATGAGCCCCCTTTGCCTTCCCCACCCCCAACCCCACCAACCCTTGCAGCCCACTGTTTTTTGTCAAAGATAATTGTAGTTACAGCTCATTAATCATCCATCAACCAGACAGACTGCCAAGAATGCTGATAGCATCAGTGCTCCAGGGAACAGCCTGCAGAGACAAGACTGGACTGGTGTGGCGACATTCTCTCCAGCCTGGTCTGCAAGACCACCAGCCTGAGGGCCTCTGTTTCTCAGTTTCTTTTCAGAGACAGAAAGCTCATGCGCTAAGTATGGCTCAAATCTGCTGGGCAAGCTCTCAGACAATGGGGTCTGTATTACTGAATAGTAACAGCACTCACAGACCATCTAAAATGCTGGCATGATGAAAAACAATCAGAAGGGGCACATCCTTTCTTTCTTTTTTTTTTTAATTGTCTAAACTTTTACATATGTCTCCGTTTTCCCGATTGACCTCCCCTGCCTCCCAGCCATTCCCACCCCGGCAAGCCCCCACCGCCCCAGTGTCTATGTCCATTGGTTATGCTAATATGCATGCATACAAGTCCTTTGTTTGCTCTCTAACCCCCCACCTCCACTGCCATTTGTCTCTGGATCTATTTTTGTTCATCAAATTATGTTGATGGGTATATCCCACACATGAGTGAGATCATGTGATATTTATCTTTCTCTGACTGGCTTATTTTGCTTAGGATAATGGTCTCCAGTTCCATCCAGGCTGTTGCAAATGCTAAAATATTTTTAGCAGCATAATATTCCATTGTGTAGATGTACCACAGTTTTTTAATCCACTGGTCTGCAGAGGCACATCCTTTCTTAAAGACATTCACTGTCCTAATAGTTCTCATCACAAAAAGAAATTTTTCTTTGTATTCCTTTTATCTATATGAAAGGATGGATATTAGCTGAACCTATTGTGGTAAACATTTCACAATATATGTAAATCAAACCGTCATGTTGAATGCCTCTACTTTACACAGTAATGTATGTCAATTATTTTTCTATGAATCTGAGAAAAATAAAACACTGTTAACAGATATTTCTATGCAGACTTATGCTCTGCAAATGCAGATGAGTTCTGTTCTATTATTATACCATCAGTGCAATTCTACTTCTGAATATCAGCCAGAACTATCTGTGATTGAAATAGTGTGTACACACACACACACACACACACACACACACACTCAGAGGATGACATGCAAAGTTTACATATTGGCCATAATTTCTGAACCCAACAGTGGGACATATGGTGTGGTAAGCAAAATAACATTGTTTTATCTGGGAACATTCTATATATCAAAGAAAAAAATCAATGAACAATAAATTGAAATCCAAAGTTCTCCAGGTCAGGAATTTTAACAAACAAATATTTGTTTTTCTCCTAAAGAGTGAGACTAATATCAAATTATCACATTAAGACCCAACAAAACTTTTTAAAGAGGAGAGCCTTAATTTGTTTATAAATATACTAAAGTAGTCTAGAGAGTCAAAATTTACTGCATTTTAGAGGTGACAGTTTGGAGGCCATAGAAATGAGATGCCTACCTCATGTCACTTGGGGAAGTCTCATTCTGTGACACCCCATTTAATACACATTCCATTTGCCACCCTGTCAAAGACCCTCGTTTTCTTTCCCAGACACTGACTTTAATGGGCGTAAAGTCAGAGTCTGGCATATGGCAGACCTTATTTCTTTTACCAGTTCTCTCTCAGGGAGATGGAGGTGGAAAGAGGGAGAGAACACAGACAGTGGAGGTAGGGGGTTGGGATGCAGAGCAATGATTAATGTGTTAGATTGCCCTGGTTGCAGAATCAGGACTTGCTACCTGAAGTTAGCTGGGATCATGTGGGTATCTGAACCAGACTAGGAGAGTTTTGTGTGAACCATGGGATTTTTAAATGTTCAATTAATAAAATATTTCAGTAATAAATGTAGCTCAACTCTTTTTTTTAATGCCATATACTCCATCAGCCAATTGAAAGACCTAGTTAGGAAACCATGTGACCTGATGGACTACAAGCTTAAGGAGTGTTTCACCCATGTATCATCTACTCAGCCATATTAAATGCCATTTAAAGGAGGTTTTAAAGGAAGTCACAGAATTCAGGCTATTCAGGCACACAGAAGCTTGTCTGTAAACTGAAGCATTTACAGAAGGTCTTCGGAAAAATGTGAAGACAGCTAAAGCTGTTTAATGAGATATGCCAGTGGATGCACAGTCAGGCCACATGAGGCAGCTGGAGAGATTTATTCAAACAACATGATTCTAGAATCCTTTAATTATCCCATGTCTGGACCCCAAAAAGGCCAAATCAGAAGAAGATGTAAAGAAGAAATTTCAAATCCAGAAGCAATACAGAAGGCCTCCAGGTCCTGAGCAGGGTGTGGCAGAGGGTTTCAGACAATTAACTTTCATTAGTTTTGATGTGAGCTGTCCTGCCTACAGTCAACCCTAAGCAAGTTGACTAAATATTCTTAAAGGTATGACACAAAGTCCTTTCTTTTTCATTTAAGAAAAGAAAGAAAGGAAAATTTAACACCAGGGTCCTGACATGCCACAAGGCTCTCTCCATAAACAAAAGGTTTCATTTAAGAGATAAGATGAGTAACAACTGGCCCCACAGAAATACAAAGGATTATGAAAAAATACTGTGAACAACTCCATTCCAATAAACTGGACAACCTAGATGAAATGGACATATTCTTAGAAAAATACAAGCTCCCAAAAGTCAATCAGGGAGAATAAAAAAAAAGATCTGAATAGGCTTATAACTACTGAAGAAATTAAAGCAGTAATAAAAAATCTTCCAGCAAACAAAAGCCCTGGTCTGGATGGCTTTACATGGCAGTTCTACCAAGCATTCAAAGAAGAACTAAAACCTATCCTCCTCAGACTATTCCAAAAAATGCAAGAGGAAGGAACACTTCCAAGCTTTTTCTATGAAGCCAGCATTACCCTAATCCCAAAACCAGATAAAGACACTACAAAAAAAGAGAACTACAGGCCAATATCCCTGATGAACATAGATGCATTTTTTAAATATTACGTATTTAAACATAAAATCATAAAAGAAGAAAATGTACCTATGAGAAGAGAAGAACTTTCTAAGCCTCACACAAAAGGTAGACACCATAAAGGGAGAAAAATGAATGAATACAAAAAAGTCTCTGTACATCAGAGAGGGGGAAGGGAGGGAGAGAGAGAGAGAGAGAATAAGTCCAAAAAGAAGACACACACAGCCATCATGTATATATGGCAAATACTGTTAGCTGGCTTCCCCACCTCCCATTTGTCAACCTCCTCTCCCTTGTTCATTTTAACCTGTTTTGTAAACTGAAAAAGCTCGATACTCACTTTCGCCACCTACAGACATGGACAACCATGTGATGTTTTTCATAGAGTTATAAAAAGAGATTTGCATCATTCTTTGTCAGGTAATTCACAGATCTCCATTTCTTTAGAACCAGTTACTGGAGGTTTATTTTGTTTCAGTATGTTAGATAAATGAGCTCTAGAGATCTGCTGTACAACATTGTGCCTATAGTTAACAATACTGTACTGTGCACTTCAAAAAATGTTGAGAATAGATCTTATATTAAGTTCTCTTGCCACAAAACAAAGCAAAAACAAAGGGATCCAAGGTTGAAATTTTACCACATGTAGTACACATAAGAACTACAATATATTTTGAAGTACTTATTTCTCCAGAGAAAACACAAGAATTATTTTCTCAAAAATGAATTTCTATACTTTATGCATTCTGTTATCACAACCATATAATTTCTCCCAACTTAATTTGAACTTTAAACTCTTAGAAGCCTCAAATTTTAGGTGGCAAGTTAAATACTTTGCATTTCTCAGATTAGTAATATTTTTATATTTTTAAGGATATATTTCAAATAAAATAAAAGACATATTTAATTAATAGATTCAATTCTATCCTCTAGATTTTTCATATGAGGTGAACTCAGATTAATATTTCAGTATTTTGTCATTTTAAAATACCTAGATTTTTAATAATTTTTATTATTTAATTCAGCAATGTTCTAAAGTTTTAAGTTATGAAAGACTTTAGAAAATTATGTGTAGGCATATGAAGCTGCTGAAAAGGCAGGGGGAGGAGGGAGCAGGCCTGGCCTCGCCACTTGGATTTTAAAACTGCCACATTCTTCCTCAGAGATAACATCTAAGGTTACTGCTTCAGCTTCTCTGCTTTTACAGAAGAGCAACTGGCCCTTTCCTCTAACAGAGGGTGCAGTCAGTCTCCTCTTGAATGACTGGACTTTCATTATTAATATATTTATAATTATTACTGAAAAGCTTTACTACAAATCCTTCATTTTAGTTACATCTATTTATGTTTTAACAACTTTGAGATTTTAAATCCAATTATTATTATCCAAGGCATTTTCTTTGGCAAATTTTGTAACAGAGATAACTCACTGGCTTTCAGTGGCTTTAATGTTAAAGTATTATTTTATTTTTCTTTTATTAAAACAGGAGGGCTCCAGGACCTGTGAGGCAACCTTGGAATGCAGTCCACTACTTTTCAAGAACTATCCATTATTATGGAAACACTAATCTTGTTGTCCAAACCTAGCCTGTATATTTTCCTTGTGTGATTTTTGCCATCTTTTAAAGAAAAACAGTCTTGGGTTAATTCTATTGCATCCATGAAGAGATGGGGCTTAGGCCAAGAGGCCACCCAAAATAGGGCAGAGTGTGCCTTCTCTTAAGCTAGTCTTTTTCTCTTCATGGGTACAGAAGTCCCCAACGCATCCCTAAATTTTGAGAAATGTCTCATCTGTCCATATTTCAAATGGCGGACTGGGAAATAAAAACATGGCAAAAATGAAACTTTTAATAGCACACCCGGGAGTGGGCATCCATTTTACAGGATCACCAAAAGACCTAGTGATTAATGGGCTGGGGCCTTTTTTAGTTACTTTGCTTTGTCTAGGGAATTTTCCTAGAACCTGTGTTGTCAGCCATGTGTACCAATCATATTCTTTCTCCCCACCCACACATCCTGTTTGCTTTGGGGAAATTTAGTAATGTCCTGGCCACCTACTGTTTCTTTTCTATTAAGTTAAATTAAAGGCATACAGACTTTTGATCCTCAATACAAAGTGGGCATAATGCAGTTCAAACAAGAGCCCACCTAGTTAAAGATGACAAGGGCACTCCTTTTCCTTGAGCCTGATTTAAGAGAGTATCTTTTGACACCTTAATGCTTTTATTCTTGAGCATGTAAGCTAAAAATTTACAATGATGTTTTTACCTTTTACTCAAATTCTTCCCCATTATAACCTGGCTGAAATAAAAGACATTCCTCGCCCACTTACAATTTGAGACTCCAAAGCTGGTATGGGCTTTGTGCATGGTGAACTTCCCCACCTTTCAAGTGAATTTCCCTTTTTTGTTTTTCATTCAAGCAAATCTTCTTCTCCAGATGCCTATTCAGGCGCCAGATGCCTCATCCATTTGCAGCAAGGGTTCAGGATCTGGAGAAGGGGCCATGGATAAATAGAAACACTAAACAATAAATATGAATTTAGAACGCATGGGGGGCCAGGCGGAAAACTTCCCTCTAGTGGAAAAGCTCTCTGACTTCTGGGTACTGTCTGCTTTTATTTATTTTAATACACATTTGCCCTTTAGGAATGCAAACAGGCATATCAAAGGTAAAGTTTGGTAAACATTAAAAGGATTATCAGGTTAGGGGATTGCCTTGAGCCATTTGGCCAACAGCAGGGCAATATTATGCTGATTTTCAGCCCTGCTGAATGTCAAAGTCCATTGGCTTTCCAGTGGGACTTTTGGCATTAATATGCTAACTACTGTTGGTCTTTGCCTCTGGCAGGTGTAGATGATATATGTCATTTGAGTCAGGCAGGATGAAAACTCAAGACCACACTCAGGGAGGGGGGGTGGTGAGCAAAGTTCATGGCCTTCTATGCTCACCTAGTCCTTGACTTCTGGGATCAGCTTACTGCTCTCCCACTGCTGCTGACTTTTCATTGAGGGGTCCCCAATCAGACAAGAACAAGAAATAAAAGGTATCCAAATTGGAAAAGAAGAAGTAAAATTGTCATTATTCACACATGACATATTGTACATAGAAAAGCCTAAAGACTCCATAAAAAAACTACTATATTTAATAAATGAATTCAGCAATGTAGTAGGATACAAAATTAATACCCAGAAATCTATGGCATTTTATACACCAATAATGAACTCACAAAAAGAGAAACAAACTATAAAAGAAATCCCATTTACCATTGCAACAGAAAAATTAAGATACCTAAAATAAACTTTTCTAAGGAGGTAAAAGACCTGTACTTGGAAAACTATAGGACATTAAAAAAAGATATAGAGGAAGATATAAACAAGTGGAAGACTATACCATGTTCATGGATTGGTAGGATTAACATCATTAAAATGTCCATACTATGCACAACGATATATAGATTCAATGCAATCCCCATTAAAATACCAATGGCATATTTCACAGACCTAGAACAAAGTCTCCAAAAATTTATATGGAATAAATAAGATCCTGAATAGCTGCAGCAATTTTGAGAAAGAAAAACCAATTTGGAGGAATCACAATACCAGATTTCTAGCTATATTACAAATCCACTGTTCTCATAACTGCCTGGTACTGGCACAAGAACAGACATATAGACCAATGCAACAGAACAGAGAACCCATAAATTGACCCAAGCTATTATGGGATCAGGCCTAAACCGGCAGTCGAACATCCCTCTTGCAATCTGGGACCGCTGGCTCCTAACTGCTCACCTACCTGCCAGCCTGATTGCCCCTAACCCCTCTACCTGCCTGCCTGATCGCCCCTAACTGCCTCTGCTTGCCAGCCTGGTCACTCCCTAACTGTTCCCCTGCCAGCCTGGTCCCGCTCTAACTGCCCCCCTGCCAGCCTGGTTCCCACCCTAACTGCCCCCCTCTGGTCTGGTCATCCCCTAACTGTCCCCCTGCCAGCCTGGTCCCCCCTTAACTGCCCCTCTGTCAGCCTGGTTGCCCCCTAACTGCCCCCCTGCTGGCCTGACCACACTCTAACTGCCCCCCTGCTGGCCTGGTCACCCCCTAACTGTCCAGAAAGAAGTCAGATGTCTGGAAGATGTTCGGTTGACCTGGTCTAATTAGCATATTACCCTTTTACTAGTATAGATAACATCTTGTCAGCAGTGACACCCCTCCTCCATTGCCATTTTCTGTTGGTTAGAAGCAAGTCACCCCGACTCAAAGGAAGAGATTTTATAAGAGTGTGAACACCAGAAGGCAAGATCTCAGAGACTACCTTAGAGCCTGTCTGCCATAGGTAATAGTAAACATCTCATCAGTAACAGATACCAGAAGAGAGTGGCATAAGATCCTCAAAGTGATGCAGAAAGGAACTGTCAGCCTGAACCAGGATGAAAGACCATTTAATCCTGAGAGCCAAATAAAGCAATTTCAAACACATAAAAATTTAGAAAGTTGATGACCCACAGACCTTTCCTGTATTTTTATGAAATATCATCTTTAACAAGAAAAACATAGCTAACTACTGGTAGTAAAATATTAATAATTGATTTATTTTGTTTTTAAAAAGATAGACTTGAAAGTCCAGATGGTGATACATGTAGATGGGGAGATCAGATGGATAGTATATACAGCTGGCCTACTGATGGTACCTTTGCTGTTTCGGAGGAGAACAGAGGCACTGGGTAAGCTGTAATATCATTAGGAAAGTGTACAATGACATATATACATTAAAACCAAATTTTACCTAAAAGTGAAGGATCATACACTGTAGTATTCAAACCAGTAGTAGGGAGAACGCAAATCCAGAACAACTACCTCCACCACCACCAACAACAACAGAAATCTTTGTTAATTCAACAAATTTCAGGAAAGTTGAAAAAGGAGCCAAAATAAAAACAGGGTACAAGAAACATAATAAATGTAAAATTATTATATTCACCTCTTAAAATATGCTGCTTTTAACCCTTTGTACTCGCTTGCTTTTTTCTCGATTCCTGTATTCTACTCAGGATTTAATTTTTTAAATACCCCAGATTTTACAAAGCGCAGCAATAGAATAAAAAACGGGAGTTTCTTTTCATACAAACTTATTTATTTGGATTTTTTATATTTCAAATTATTGATACATTCAAAGAGTAATTGTAATCTCGACATCTGAGTGCAAAAGGTTAAAAGACATTTAAAACATCTGAACAAAGCCCTAGCTGGCTTGGCTCAGTGGATAGTGTGTCAGCCTGCAGACTGAAGGTCCCGGGTTCGATTCTGGTGAAGGGCACATGCCTGGGTTGCTGGCTTGATCCCCAGTACAGGACGTGCAGGAGGCAGCTGATCAATGATTCTCTCTCATCATTGATGTTTCTCTCTCTCTCTCCCTCTTCCTTCCTCTCTGAACTCAATAAAAATATATTTGGGGTAAAAAAACACACACAAAGCTTAAAAATAAAAGAATTCTCTAATTTCAAATAAATCCCTTGAGGTATTTGCTGAAAATGCAGGTTTCTGGGCCCAGATTCAGAAATGTTGATTCAGAAGGCATTGCTTCTAAACTCAGTAGTATGGATTTTTAACCAGTTAGTCAGTTGTTTCTGATGAATGTAGTCTGAGTATCAACTGTAGAACATCAGAGTCTTCAGGACCTGGCTTTGCCAAGAAAATCTTCCATCATGGGATAATCTTACTTTGTTTTCCCTGATCCCTCAACAAATTATACTTTTCCTTTCACTGCCGCCCCCCGCCCCCCAATCTGATCCTCATTTCCACGAGAGTGTCAGCTCCTTGAAGACCTGAGCAACATCTCATTTATCATGTGGACCCTTACAGCACTTGGCATGATAAACTGAAAGGCTATACCATTTTTTGGCTTATGAATAAGTCAAAGAAAGTGTGAAAAAAGTGAATGAGTGGAGACTGGAAGTAAACTAATACCAAAAGAAGGAGTAAGAGGAGGACTGAAAGAGGCAGACTGCTGAGACAGAGCAGACCAGAGGAGACTGGGAGAGACCAGCACAGTAAGAAGAGGAGAGCAGGGAAGTGTGGCTTGTCTGATTATTGTTTCCCAGGCCCCAAGTCTTCAAGGTTAGGTGCAGTTGCTCTACAGCCATTGTTTCTGCAGCACCAAAGATGAAAGTCAGACAAAATAATCCAAAAGTGCTGAACTGTGATGGTTATATTTTCAGGGGTTTAAGAGACTTTACTTTCCTCAGACATTGAGGAAAGTCTTCAGCTGAAGTCCATTAAGCAAATTAAAAAGCAGGAGAAAAATAAACACAGATTGATGTAGATAGCAGTTTTATGAGGCAAAGGAAGCAGTTAGTTCTGACAAAGCTCCCAGCCCTGGATCCCAGCCATTACAACTCTTAAGATATAGTTCTCTCCAAGATATCCTGCTGGCAGTCATAAAAGAAAGCTAATAGACTTTCTTCCCTACAAAGACAGGGGCTTACATAAACTAAAATAAAAATATTATACACATTGTTTTTTGGTACAGTTCCAGACATCAAGCCATTTGTCCTTTTGTCCCTAAACAGGAAAATAAGTAATAAATCCAATATATTTAAGAGTTATATACTGTACATGCTGCTTGGATTTCAAATGAAACCAAACCACGTTAACACACATTTCCCCCAAAGAGAAACTTGTGTGTTAAAAAATCACTTCAAATTCAAACCTTTTTTATATTATTAGTATATCTAAAAAACAAGACATTTTATAATGTTCCAGATTTTTAATAATAGAAGTGTTTAAAAAGTTATTGCACGTGCGTGATGTACAAAGCACTATGCTTGGGCCTTTGATCATGCGAAGAAGAAGAACAAAGGATCTATATTTAGATCCTCTTCCTTGCATATGACTTTGTACATTTATTTTAGACACTTAAAAATAAAGTCACCCCTTGGACTTTGTCTCCAAGGCAAGGAATATTCTTTCAGGGCATTGACTCTGTGCTCGACAAATATTTTCCACGGGTGCAGGGCAAAGCCAGAATTCGATTTTCCATTTCACATTCTGTGATAGATTCGGAAGCCATGCTCTTCTTCACCTTGCTCTGAGGTGGTGGAAACCCAGCCTGGTGCCAGCCCTGCTCTATAGCCGATTCACTCGTGTCTCGTGGTTCCTCTCTAGGACCGAGGGCTGCAGAAGGTGGAGGGGTGATGTTTAAATGCAAATTTAGCCCTTGGATTTTCTAAGCCAAGTAAATCCAGCATTTTGAATCATTTTTATATTTTAAAGGACTCAGGCTTTCCAAATTCTACAAAATTCCTGACTTCCAAAGATCTTCAGCCTTTGCTTCATCCTTAACATATGAAAGCATAATCACAAACTTCATATATTTCTAAATAAATGGGGCAAAACAAATCTCAGTCAACAAAACCCATCAAAAGTGAAAAGTATTGTTTTGCAAAAATGTTGCAGTATATTTTAACAGAAAATAAAATTAAGTTGTACTAAATTTTTAACAGATTAAAGCACATTTTTCTCTTTTATGTGCAGTTAACAAGTACAGTGTCTTTAAAACATAAAGGAACAGATTCTCCCTTGACCTAGTAAGTATCTTCGATTAATCTTCCAAAGAGCCCATAATAATCCCAAACTTAGTTTCTGGTCTCTGGACACCAAAACCCAAATTAAGTCCGATTATTCTTTCTAGCAGAACACAGGAAACGCATGACCAGTTTAAATTCACAGAAACCCCAAACCCATTTTTACCAATCATTTTAAACATCTTATCCCTTGAAATTTTTTATGAGAGCTGCCTTAAAAATAAAATGGACTGATTTGGGCTTCTCTGTTGCTTGCCTTTCCTACTGTGTAGTGGAAATGCTGATTATAAGGCAAATGCATGGATTGTGCAGAAACCAAAGATAAGAGGTTCAAATACTCTACAAAGCAGGCTACTAGAGGAAAAATATAAGGAACAAGCATTTCCCCAAATCACCAAATGAATTAGAAATCATAGCCCTCTGGAAGTGCCCATGATTTTTAACATCCATGGAATGCTTTGCTGAGTAAATATCAAATATTATTACCACAAGTGGAATTTCCATGCAATCTTGGATCCTCGACTTTTCTTATGCAACCTGTGCAACCTCATTAGTGGCACAAACTCTGCTGTGAAAATCCATCCAGATTTGCAATCGGCAAAAACGTTAAGATGTGTAAAGGAAGTGTAAGATCCTGGGTCATGTATATATGGGGAGTAGCTATAAAGTGAGGAGCTGGCTAGGTGGGAGTACTTTATGGAATCAGGTTGATGACTCACAGAGGAGAGGAGAAATGGGAGCGGTCCTTCTGAGTGCTCAGTGGGAAAGAAGGGGCAAGGGCTCTATCTAAGGAACAGTGAGAGAAAAGACAGCTTCCAAGGACGCAGAATGCCTTAGTCCCGTGGTCGGCAAACTGCAGCTCTCGAGCCACATGCGGCTCTTTGGCTCCTTGAGTGTGACTTTTCCACAAAATACCACGGCCTGGGTGAGTCTATTTTGAAGAAGTGGCGTTAGAAGAAGTTTAAGTTTAAAAAATTTGGCTCTCAAAAGAAATTTCAATCGTTGTACTGTTGATACTTGCCTCTGTTGACTAATGAGTTTGCCGATCACTGCCTTAGTCCATCAGCCACTGTGAACAGAAGTACACTTCCCAATTAACTTGTATACAAGGTATTGGGCAATAGCTGCTATTTTCTGTTCTTGTTTAGAATTCTGCTAGATGACTGCTATGTTTGGAAAAGTGACGGCAATAGTTGTGTTACAGTTATGTGGGCGGGTTTGTGGAGAATTGCATCTCTAGATTCAACGGTAACATTGTTATTTGTTTCTGAACTGAATTTCCATAGGTTTGTTGCATTAGCTCAATATTTATCAAGCTCTGACTAGGTGCCAGGCACCAGGAAACTCTTCCATATGCCAAAACAATCACAAATATTCATTCAACAAGCACTTACTGATTGTTTACTCAAAGCTAAACTTTGTGCTGCATGTTAAATGCAACAAGGTAACTCTTGGCTTCAGCTTTCAGGTTTTTTTTTATTATTGAGGTACAACTGACATATGACATTCCATTAGTTTCAAGTGTATAAATAATGATTCAATATTTATATACATTATAAAATGACCACCACAATAAGTCTAGTTAACATCTGTCACCATACATAGTCACAAAAATTTTTATTGTGAAGAGAACTTTTTAAGATCTACTTCCTTAGCAACTTTCTAATACGACTTTCTTCTCTCATTTTGCCCATCCCTCATTCTCTGCCTCTGGGAACACTAATCTATTCTCTGTATCCATGAGCTTGCTTTTTGTTTCTTGTTGTTGTTTTTTGTTTTAGATTTCACATATAAGTAAGATCACATGGTATTTTTCTTTCTCAGTCTGACTTATTTCACTGAGAATAATGCCCTCAAGTTCCATTCACATCACAAATGGCAAGATTTAATTTTCTTATTGCTGAGTAATATTTGTGTGTGTGTGTGTGTGTGTGTGAGTGTGTGCAGATATCTTTTTGAATTTGTGTTTTGGATTTCTTAAAATAAATAATCAGAAGTGGAATTGCTAGGTCATATGGTAATTCTATTTTTACTTTTTGAGAAACATCCACACTGCTTTCCACAGTAGCTGCACCAATTTACATTCCCACCAAAAGTGCACAAAGTTTCCCTTTTCCACATCCTTGCCAGTACTTATTTCTTCTCTTTTTTATAATAACCATTCTAACAGGTGTGAGGTGATGTTTCATTGAGGATTTGCATTTCCCTTTGATTAGTGATTTTGATCATCTTTTCATGTGCCTATTGACAATCTATATGTCTTCTTTAGAAAAATGTCTGCTCTGATCCTCTGTTCACTTTTAATTAAATTGTTTGGGGGTTTTTTGCTACTGTATGAGTTATTTATATATTTTGTATACTAAACCCTTATTAGATATATGATTTGCAAATATTTTCTCCCATTCAGTAGGCTGCCTTTTCATTTTGATGATAGGGGCCTTAGCTTGTTAATCTGTAAAAGAAGGTACTATATACTGCAACATTTCTACAGTTTCTATCTGTTAAAAATTTTTCTTTGATTGGTTTTATTACTTATTTATAAATAGTTTTTCTTTCATTTATAAACTTCACAAACCCAGATTCATGACTGTGATTTGTCCTGACTCTAAATTATGCATTGTAAAGGTCACCAGATGTTTCAGTTCTGACCACTGGAGCCTGCCAGCATTGAGAATGAAGATAAACGTTAACTGGAATTTTAAACACATGCTTACAAATTACTACAAACCTTGGATACAATAAATAAATGACAACAAGAGAATCAATATCCTTAGAATATTTCTGTAAAACTTCTTTCCCACTTAATAGTGGCAACATAATCAGTATTCCTACAGAAATGGGGCTCTCTTTTTGAGGCACATGCTCAAGGCTAAAGTAGTTTTGTTGGTGCCTCATACCTGGGTTATCTGTCTTACAGTTACAAATATTTGGCCATTGACAGGAGCCAATCATTGTAAGCCTACTAGGTTTCTGGTTTTCCTTATTCTGGGAATGTGCAGTTGGATTAAATTATGGAAAAAGTCATGCCACAGACATTTTCCTTTCAAGAAGTTAAGTTCTTGAGTTCAGCCACAGTGCAAGTTCCTTCTGCATTTATCTTGGACTAAAAGAAATTGAAAATGGCTATAACATGACCTGCTGACATATGAGAGTAAAATGGGAAAGGTTTGCAAAGATGATGGCAACAAAAATGGTTTACAAATGTTTTCATATTTGTGGGGGGAAATGGAAAAGTGGGAAAGACTGACCATGAACACATGCACACACACACACACACACACACACACACACACACACACACACACACAGGTTCTCCTAGTGTTAGAGCACAACTGACAGAAATTCTTCGGGTGCCACAAAGTTTAGTAAATGCGTGTTTCATAGAGTAACCAATGTTATCCCACTGTCCTGAACCATGCCAAGGTTTTGGAGTGTTTGGAACACTGAAGAACTTTCTTTATGCATATGGCAAATGTTAAAAATGTCAAGAAATAAGAACAGTAAGGAAGATCCAGTGCAAAATTAACATGGCATGAAAGAACACAAAGAGCTCATACTCTACCTGTGTGTCTCCAGGCAGGGCAGAAGGCCCCAGAGGGTGAGCTGTCTAATCAGAGTGAGCAGGCTCAAAAGTGGCAATTTTTAGCACTCTAGAAATCTCAGATTCCTTTAAGAATTACATCAGATTTAGAGTTTATCCCCAGAAAAGTGCTCATTAATATCCCCATTTTTCATACAATTATAGGAGATTTCCAGATCTCCCAAAGCCTTGAACTGAGAACTACATCCAATGACTTAAAGTCACTGCTGCTGTGATCACCATCAGGATGATGAAGTTTAAGTTTGATTTGTGTCATGGCTGGTTGTTCCATGTAGGTAAATGTATAAGGTTAGCAGCTTGAGTATTTATACCTGCACTCTGTGGCTCTCATTTTACATGACCCCAGATAAGAGAGGTGAGAATAATGTATCCATTCATTCCTTTTAGTCTATTGCACTATTTGGAAGTTTAGATGGTACAGAATATTACCAATGTGGTTGCATTTTATTAAAAAAATTAAGATCAGACTATATATTAGAGTTAACTATATTAGAAGTTAAATAGTTAAATGTATTAAAATGTGGCCTTTAAATAATAGAATTTTCACAATAATTTGTAATAAGAAAGTGATTTTGAAAATCTTTTGTGACTTGTTTGCTGGGTTTTTCACTGGCAAAGTAGTTAAAAGTGTTGTTAGATTTGGAGATTAATCTTTTTTTAAATAATAAACAAATCCACTATGTGTGTTTTTCCCAACACCACTAATCATTTCTTTCTTTCTTTTTTTTTTTTTTTAAGTTCTCAAGCTAGAATATTTTTCCATTAATTTTTAGAGAGAATGGAAGGTAAGGAGGAAGGGGGAGAGAGAAAGAAAGTGAAACATGGATGTGACAGAGACACATCATTTAGTTGCCTCCCACACATTCCCTGATCCGAGCCTGGAATTGAGCCTGCAACCGAGTTATGTGCCCTTGACCAGGAATCAAGCCCGTGACCCTCAGGTCCTCAGGGTGATGCTCTAACCATTGAGAAAAACTGGCGAAGGCAAAGCATTACTTAATTCTCAGCAGACACTGAGTGTCCTACAACTTAAATCAAATGACATATCCCACAGATTAAGGGCTCAGTCCCAAAAGATTACCCTCCAATTTGGGAGCCAATCACAAGTCCAGGTTGTTTGTGTGCTTCTGACCAACAAGCAATAAATTAGAAGCTCTCACATCCCTGTCTTTGGATTGGATTAATTTGCTAGAGTGGCTCATAAAACTCTAAGCTGCAAACCAGTTTAGTTACCAGATTACTGGTTTATTACAAAGGGTGTTAAAGGATATGAATGAACAATCAGATGAAGAGATAACGTAGGACAATTGTTCAGGTCTGGGAGTTTTGTCTCTGTGGAGTTTGGGGTGTGACACCCTCCCAGCATAAGAATGCATTCTAGTTCACTAACCCAGAAGTTCTCCAAAGCCCCTCCCTTTTGGTTTTGATGGCAACTTCATTACCTACCACAATTGATTAAATCATTGGCTATTGGTGATTGAATTCAATCTCCAGCCATTCTCCCCTCCCTGGAAATTAGAAGTGGGACTGAAAATTCCAACCTTCTAGTCAGGTGTTGTTTTCCCTGGCAAACAGGCCCCATCCTTAGGTGCTTTCCAAAAAGTCACTTCCTCTTAACATAAACTCAGGAGTGGTTGAAAGGGGCTTGTTATGAATATCAGCACACATTTATCACTCATCACTTAGGAAATTCCAAGGGTTTTAGAACCTCTCTTCCAGAAATGGAGGACAAGGACCAAGTATATATTTCTTATTATAAATCACAATATCACACATATTTGCTTGTTTTCTATTGTAAGTGGCTATCAGTGTTAAAAAAAATTTAGACTCTGTATTTTGGAATAATTTTAGATTTACAGAAAAGTTTCACAGATAGTAGTCTCCATACCTTCTTCACCCAGCTTTCCCAACATTACATATTCAACAGTACATTTGTCAAAAACAAGAAATGAATGTGATTGCAATGCATTAACTACAGGCTTTACTCAAATTTCACCAGTTTTTCTAATATCCTTTTTCTATTCCAGGATACATTTAGTCACTTTATCTCCTTAATCTCTTCCAGTCTGTAGCAGGTTCTCAGTGTTATTCTTTATGACTGACATTCGAATGGTACTGGTCAGGTATTCCATAGAATGTCCTTCATTTGGTGCTTGACTTACGTTTTCTAATAATTAGATGGGGGTCGGGGCACAGAAGGGAAATGCCCCTCTCATCATATTATATGATGGGGTACATAACATGACTTCATCACTGGCTAAGGTGGGGTCCACCAGGTTTCTCCACTTAAAGTTACCATTTTTCCTTTTCCATACTCAATCTGTTGGAAGCAAGTCACTAAGTCCAGGCCCTACTCAAAGGAAGGAGAATTAAGCTCCATTTCCTGGAGAAGGGATTGGCTACATACATTATTCAGAACTAGAGGCCTAGTGCACAACATTCATGCACTGGTTAGGGGGCGGGGGTCCTTCAGCCTGGCCTGGGCCCTCTCGCAGTCTGGGACCCCTAATGGGATGTCAACTGCCGGCTTAGGCCATTTGGGAGTCGGCCTAAGCCTGCAGCCGGACATCCCTCTCGCAGTCCAGGACCCCTCCTCCTTACTGCCCTCCTGCTTGCTGCTTCTTAGCGCTGCTGCAGAGGCAGAAGAGGCTCCCGCCACCGTAGCTTCGCTTGCCAGCCATGAGCCCGGCTTCTGGCTGAGTGGCACTCCCCCTGTGGGAATGCACTGACCACCAGGGAGCAGCTCCTGCGTTGAATGTCTGCCCCCTGGTGGTCAGTGCGCATCATAGTGACCAGTCATTCTGGTCGTTCCACTATAATGGTCGCTTAGGCTTTTATTATATAGATTATTCTTCCTATATTTATTTATTCATATCAGTGAGTACTCCTAGATATTTATTTTATTCTCTATACTACTAGTGGCCCGGTGCACAAAATTTGTGCATGGGGGGGTTCTCTCAGCCCAGCCTGCACCCTCTCCAATCACAGACCCCTTGGGGGATGTCCGATCCATGTGGGATCGGGCCTAAACTGGCAGTCAGACGTCTCTCTCATAATCCAGGATGACTGGCTCCTAACCACTCATCTGCTTGATCACCCCTAACCCCTCTGCCTGCCGGCCTGATCATCCCTACCTTGCCCCCCTGCTGGCCTGATCGCCCCTACCTTGCCCCCCTGCCAGCCTGATTGCCCCTAACCTCTCTGCTTGCCTGCCTGATCACCCCTAACCCCTCTGCCTGCCTGCCTGCCTGATCACCCCTAATCCCTCTGCCTACTGGCCTGATCACCCCTACATTGCCCTCTGCCAGCCCGATTGCCCCTAACTGCCCTCCCCTGCCAGTCTGATCACTCCTAACTGCCTCTGCCTCGGCCCCCACCACCATGGCTTTGTCCAGAAGGAAGTCAGATGTCTGAATGATGGCCAGTCGACCCGGTCTAATTAGCATATTACCCTTTTATTAGTATAGATAGATTATATAGAATAGGATTGCTTAAATGGGGGAGGGGGAGCCTTTTTCAGCAGGAAGACATGCTCTTGGCAAACAAAAACACATAATCTTTATATCTGGACTGATAGCCAGCCATATGCACTATACTGCCAAACTGGTCATTAAAAAATTGAATCACTTTCTCACACCTTATACCAAATAGCTGTTGCCCTTAAAACCGCTCCTCAGCCCCTACCTTTGGTTCTGCCTTCGCAGTTCACCCAGAGTAAGTTCTGATTGGTCAGTTTCTATGCCACCCAGTGTCAAAAGCAGCCATTGGCTCCTGGCACTTCACCCAGATTTGGTTCTGATTGGTCGGTTTCTATGCCAGTCAGCACCTCCAGGCCTATCTCTGGGCCTGATCAAAGAGGTGGGGCTAATCAGCAGCCCCAGTGGAGGCCCAAGGGAAAGAGAGGCGTGGCTGCTGGCCAGGCCCCGAGAGAAAGAGAGAGGCAAGGGCTGATCAACAGCTGCCATGGATGCTACAGATTAGACCCTGCTCCTCTCTCCAGGCCTCTGTTCAGGCCTGATCTGCAGCCCCCTCAGCATTCAGTGCTGGGACATGGTGCCGCATTGGTGGGCAGTCAGTGCTGGGTCGCCACAGCAACCCAGCACTGACTTCTGGTCAGTCAAGCCATCGGTCATTTTGGATGTTACGACCCTGGGTTTTTATATATTGGGATAGTTATTCATTTTTCCCAAGTTCTGAAATTAGCCAATTTTCCATGGAATCCAGGTTTTCTTTATTGTAGAATCTATAATAATAAAAGTGTAATATGCTAATTAGACCACATAGCTGAACGACCTTCCGGACGTCATTCCAGATGTCCTTCCAGATGAGGCCACCATGGCGGAGGCTGAGGCAGAGGTGGTTAGGGTCAATCAGGCAGGCAGGCAGAGGGATGAGGGGTGATCAGGCAGGCAAGCAGAGTAGTTAGGGGCAATCAGGAAGGCAGGTGAGTGGTTAGGGGTGATCAGGCAGGTAGGTGAGCAGTTAGGGGTGGTCAGGCAGGCAGGAAGAGTGACTGGAGTGATCAGGAGGAAAGGCGAGCAGTTAGAGGCAATCAGGCAGGCAGGTGAGTGGTTAGGGGCAATCAGGCAGGCAAGCAGAGTAGTTAGGGGCAATCAGGAAGGCAGGCAAGCGGTTAGGGGCAATCAGGCAGACAGGCAGAGGAGTTAGGGGTGATCAGGCTGACAGGTGAGCAGTTAGGGGTAATCAGGCAGGCAGTCAAGTGGTTAGGGGTGATCAGGCAGGCAGGCAGAGTGATTAGAGTGATCAGGCAGGCAGGCGAGCAGTTAGAGGCAATCAGGCAGGCAGGTGAGTGGTTGGGGCAATCAGTTAGGCAGGCAGAGTGATTGGGGTGATCAGGCAGGCAGGTGAGTGTTTAGGAGCAATCAGGCAGGCAGGTGAGTGGTTAGGGGCATCAGACAGGCAGGCAAGCAGTTAGGGATGATCAGGCAGGCAGGCAGGCACAGTTATTAGAGTGATAAGGCAATCAGGAATGCAGGCAGAGGAGTTAGGGGTGATCAGGCAAGCAGGCAGAGGAGTTAGGGGCAATCAGGCTGGCAGGCGAGTGATTAGAAGCAATCAGGCAGGCAGGCAAGTGGTTAGGGGCATCAGGCAGGCAGGCAGAGGTGTTTAGGGATGATCCAGCAGGCAGTCAAGCAGTTAGGGGTGATCAGGCAGGCAGGCAAGTGGTTAGGGGTGCTCAAGCAGGCAGACAGAGGGTGAGGGGTGATCAGGCAGGCAAGCAGAGGCAGTTAGGGATGATCAGGCAGGCAGATGAGTGGTTAGGGGCAACCAGGCAGGCAAGCAGAGTGGTTAGGAGTGATCAGGCCAGCAGGAAAGTGGTTTGAGGCAATCAGGCAGGCAGGCAGGCAAGCAATTAGGAGCCAGCGGTCCCGGATTGCGAAAGGGGTACTCAACTGGCACCTGCAGCGGGATCGGGCCTAAACTGGCAGTTGGACATCCTTCAAGGGGGTCCAGATTGCGAGAGGGTGCAGGCCGAGCTGAGGGATGCCCCCCCTCCCAATGCCTGAATTTCATGCACCAGGCCTCTAGTACTGCTATAAGCACGATCTGGGTACTGAGTGTGTCCATGATTACTGAGTGTCATATCTTCCAGGAACTCTCAGAAGATAGTTAAAAAATAAATTGATATATATCGACCCATGTGTACACATATACCTATATTATTTCTTTATCTATCAAAGATAGGAGATAGACATGTATATCTCTATTTGACAAGTATAAGATATATCTAACAAAGATATCAAAGACAGAGAAATAAATGTATGTGTGTGTGTGTTTGTATGTATGCATATGTGTATCTATCTGAAAATAGAGATAGATAGGTAATAAATAGATAATCTGTGACTCTAATCCAGCATCACAAGTTCATTCTAGCTTCCTTTTTTTCTTATTTGTAACTTTTTCCTTTGACAATGTGAAATCTGGCTCCCATTATCCATAATTTATTTACTCATTCATTTAAACCTAGTATACATGTAGTTTCAAAATTGCTAACTCCTACTTTTGTGAAAATGAATTTACTAACTAACCTGTAGTGTTGGTGCAGATTTTTTCATCTTTAGATTTAAACATCCAGTCAAAGCACTATTGTCCAAAGTTACCTAGATCAGTGATTCTTTTGCCATTCCCTTCAATGAGGTTATGTTATACATTTGTAATACAATTATTTTTCTTTGTCACAGTCTGCATTCCATCTTGGGATCCCTCAACATCCTGGTTGATTTTTTAAAAAATTTGCATACAGCAAAATTTATTATCTGAGGTGCACAGTTCTATGGGTTTTGACAAATTGATAGAGACATGTTTTCACTACCACAGTAATATTAAGAACAGGTCTATTGATCTAAAATTTCCCTTGTGAAATCCCTTTGTAGTCAACTCCTCCATTAGCTTCTGACAATCACTGATCTGTTTCCATCCTATAGTTTTGCTTTTTTCATAACATCATATAAATGGAATCTCATAATATGTAGTATTTTGGGATGCTTCATTTTCTTAGCAATATGCTTTTGAAATTCATCCATGTTGTGGAAATCAATAGCTTATTTATTTTATTGCTGAGTAGTATTCCATTGAAGGGATATACCACAGTTTTATTTATACATTCTTTTGTTAAAAGACATCTAGTTGCCTCTAGTTTTAAATGATTATGAATCAAGTTGCTATAGACATTGGATACCTCATTTTTGTGTAAACATAATATTTCTTTTTTTAACCTTTTTAAAATGTTTTCAAATTATTTATTTATTTATTTTTAATTGAATTTATTGGGATGCCATCCTAATCTAATAAAGAGGGAATATGATGCCGAAACCGGTTTGGCTCAGTGGATAGAGCGTCGGCCTGCGGACTGAAGGGTCCCAGGTTCAATTCTGGTCAAGGGCATGTACCTTGGTTGTGGGCACATCCCCAGTGGGACGTGTGCAGGAGGCAGCTGATCGATATTTCTCTCTCATCGATGTTTCTAACTCTCTATCCCTCTCAATTCCTCTCTGTAAAAAATCAATAAAATATATTTTTTAAAAAAAGAGGGAATATGCTAATTAATCCTCACGCCATCACAAAGATGGCGGCACCCACAGCCAATAAGGAGAAAATATGCTAATTGACTGCCACGCCCTCAAAGATGGTGGTGCCCAGTCCCCTCAGCCCCCCGGGGTGGCAGGTGCACAGCAAGGCTGGGCCCACCCCCAGATGGGCCCAGCTGCTCCACACGCCTGCCTCCAGAGTCCCCCAGTCCCCTCAGCCCCCAGCTGCCCAGGGCCAGCCGGAGGTGCAGGCAAGCCTCGGATGGCGGCTGCCCAGCCGCCCAGGGCCGCCTGAGGCTCAGGTAACCAGGGCCAGCTCAAGCTTGCGCTCCTGGCAGTGCAACAGCAGAGGTGTGATGCAGTGTCACCTTCCCCTGATCACCAGGTCACCTCCTGTGCTTGAGGGCTCCCAGACTATGAGAGGGGGCAGGCTGGGCTGAGGCACCCCCCCCCTCCAGTGTATGAATTTTCATGCATCAGGCCTCTAGTTGATTAATAAAATTATATAGGTTTCAGGTATACAATTCTATAATACAACATCTGTATATTGTATCATGTGTTCACTACCCAAAGTCAAGTTTCCTTCCATCACCATTTATCCTCACTTTACGCTCCCCACCCTTCCCCACTCCCCTTTCCCTCTGGTAATCTCCATACTGTGTCTGTCTATGTGGTGTGTTGCTCTTTTGCTTAATCTCTTCACCTTTTTCACCCAACCCTCCTACTCTCTCCCATCTGACAGCTGTCAGTCTATTCTCTATATCTGTGAGTCTGTTTCTATTTTGCTCGTTAGTTTCTTTTGTTCATTAGATTCCACATTTAAGTGAAATTATATGGTAATTGTCTTTGTCTGATTGGCTTATTTCACTTAGCATAATACTCTCCAGGTCCATCCATGCTGTTGCAAAAGGTAAGACTTCCTTCTTTTTTACAGCTAAGTAGTATTCCACTGTATAAATGTACCATAGCTTTTTTATCCACTCATCTATTGATGGGCACTTTGGCTGCTCCCAAATCTTGGCTATTGTAAATAATGCTGCAATGAACAGAAGGGTGCATATATTCTTTTCAGGTTTCTTCAGATATATTCCTAGAAGTAGAATCACTGGGTCATAAGGCAATTCCATTTTTAATTTTTTGAAGTACTGGTAACTCCATACTGCTTTCCACAGTGGCTATACCAGTCTGCATTCCCACCAACAGTGCAAGAGGTTTCCCTTTTCTCCACATCCTTATCAACACTTGTTGTTTGTTGATTTATTGATGGTAGCCATTCTGGCAGCTGTGAGGTGATATCTCATTGTGGCTTTAATTTTCATTTCTCTGATGATTAGTGATGTTGAGCATCTTTTAATATGTCTATTGGCCATCTATACATCCTCTTTGGAGAAGTGTTTATTCAGGTCCTTTGCCCATTTTTAATTGGTTTGTTTGTTTTTTTGGTGTTGAGTTTTATAAGTTCTTTATAAATTTTGCATTAGATGTATCATTGGCAAATATGTTCTCCCAGTCACTGAGCCAAAGTCTACATTAGTTGTAAACTGGCAAAAATATTTTCAGCCTTGGCCAGTGTGGCTCAATTGGTTGAGCATCATCCCATGCACTGTGAGGTCGCCAGTTCCATTCCTGGTCAGGGCACATACCTGGGTTGTGGGCTTGATCTCCAGTGAGGGGCATGCAGGAGGCAGTCAATCAATGTTTCTCTCTCTCTCTCTCCATCTTCCTTCCTCTCTCTCTAAAATCAATGAAAACATATTTTAAAATATTTTCAAGGCCTGGATTTTCTCCCTTCCTATTCTCTTTCTACCCTTGATCTCTCCCTCAAGATGTCAAACGCCCCATCTACATACACTTTAGTTTATTTCTTCCCAGCTTTCCCATACTCTTCCCCACCAGGGATGGCCACTAGGTGCTCACATGTTCTCACAAGCTGCTCCTCTCTGGGACCCCTCTGCTTTTCCCCAGTTCCTCATGTCCCAACTTCTGGAGTCCTGTACTTATGACACTAGCAAGAGAAAGGGAAAGCAATGCCACCTTTGTTGGCATCGTGGGGGTGAACCTGTCTTAGTCTAGTCCAAACTTGGCCACTGACTAGGTGTGGAGTTCAGGTGTGCTATACCTGCCCATCATATGCCCCATGATTGTGCTACCTGCCCTGACCCTCCCCAAAATTTGTTGGGAGCAGAGCATTGTTGTAGCATATATAAAGGAACTCGCCTCTAAGAACAGGGTTAGAGGAAACAATGCATTTCTTTTTCCAGCATTTCTAACTTTTCCCCTCTAGGGATCAGCATGGCATACTATGACAGCCACTACAACACCATGGCTTAGGATGTCCTAGGATGGAAGCATTGACTATGGAATTTTTCACAGAGACAGTTACACATGGTACAGACATGCAAAGATACAAGACAAGAAACTACTGTCATGTTGCCTGTTCAGGTACAGTTTTAATTTGCATTCTCAGAAACAAAGACACGATGGCTGCTAATGGGATATCCACTCATTTTCTGCTTTAAAATTTGAAGTTCAGATGTGCAGGTAGGTTTGTACTAGTCAATAAATTATTCAACAGTTTCTCAAGGTAAAACTGATCCTGTGGCTTAATTGGGACAGACAAGTGACCTTACTACCTTTCATGCATAGAGATATTAAATATCTTCAGTAAGAAGGAGAAAGTTGTTTGCCAATTAATTTTTATAAGTGACTCACTCAAATGATGCAGTTTATGCCTCTTTGTACAGAATGAGACAAGTAAATATACTTTACATAACATTTCTTAAACAGTAGAAATGAAGCTAGAATTTACTTCCAAATATTCTACTTTATGATTTAAGAAACATAGGCATGCACAGAATTAAGGATAGCAAAGTGCATCAGACCCGAAATCTGGCATTAGGGAAGTTACATGCAGCACTATAAAAAGGTGTGAATTGAGTGCTGTGGGTTTCAGAGGAAAGAGATGTTACTAAGAAAATTATGGAAAGTTTTGTAGACACTGGTATTTGATCTAAGATTTGGAAGATAGATAAGATTTGGATATTCAGACAGAGAGGAGTCATTCCAGGTAAGGGAAACAACAAAAGCAAAGAGGTACGTATGGGGATGTGTGGGCATAAATAGGGAGATGTGAGATACTTGTCCTATCTAAAAAAGGGGGACATGAAAACAAATAACAGGACATGTGGTTGGAAAGGTTGATTACTATCTGACCAGAAAGAACCTTGGAAACTAGGCTAAGGAGCATTTATTGATTTCTGCCTGCAATAGGAAATCAATAGCGGTTAGTTTATAAATCACTGATCCAGAAAGATTAATCTGCAAGAAGAGTGTGAGACAAGAAGGTACCATTAAAGTGCCACTGCCATTGTTGCAGTGAGAGATTAAAACACCTTACAATGGCCATGGATGGGGGCATGGAGAAGGAACTGATACAAGAGATATTCAATAGCAGAAGGACAGAGCTCAGTAAATTATTATCTTTTCTGCACCCCCTCTAGAATGAAAGCTAAGGAGTGTAGGAGTTTTATCTGGTTTGATCATTGATGTATTCTCAATGCCTGGAATGGTGCGTGGCCATTGCTGGAGCTCAATAAATATGCATTAAATAAATGAAGGGAGGGAATTGGGAGCAAGGGTGAAAACCAAGAATCATAAAAGATTCTATGGCAAATTCTTTAGGAGCAGGAAATTAATTTTTACATTTTCTTTGACATATACAAAATGATCCATACATATATTTGAATGTATAAATGATTGAACATGTTAACTTATCTAGTAAATTATTCTTACTTCTACATTAATATAGAATGTTCACTACCTCCAGAGGTAGATCACCCAATCATTGATCAGCCCTTATAGTTTTCTTCCAATAATCCTAGTTTTTTCCTTCTGGATTTATTCAAAACAAATTTTCTCTATTTAATACACAAAAACTTATTAAATATTTGAAAATGATTAATAGATATCTCTTAGCTTTAATTTCATATATTCTGAACTAGAATATTCATTATCTTCACCTTCCTGCAGGTATGAATTTTAAACCCCTCCCTATCCTGGTCAATCTCATTAGCATTCCCTCAGAGTTTGCCAATGGAGTCTTTCTGTTAAACATGGCGATTGAACATGTGTGTTACCTCCCATAGTAGGTCCCATAACAGCCACCCAGAACATTCATTCTCTAATCCTGGAAACTTGTGAAGATGTTACTTTACATCGCCAAAGGGAATTTGCAAATGTGACTAAAGGTACTGATCTTGAGAGGGAGAGGTTATCCTAGGTTATCTGGGTGAGCCCAATCTAAAGTCAACTTCTTAAAAAATGGAGAATTTTTTTTCAGATCTAGTTAGAAAGATTCAATGACAACAGAAGGAGGAGGAGAGACTCAAAATATGAGGTACTTGCCCTGGTCACTGTGGCTCAATTGGTTGAGCATTGACCGGTGCACCGAAGGGTCACTAGTTCAATTCCCAATTGGGACACAAACCCAGATTGTAGGTTTGATCCTGGTTAGGGTACATCAATATTTCCCTCTCCCTGCCTCTACCTCTCCTTCCTTTTTTTTTTTTCTAAAAATTATATATATATATATATATATATATATATATATATATATATATGGTACTCAACCCACCTTTGCTGGCTTGTTAGATGGAAAAAGGGTACCTCAACAATCAAGAAGAATGAAGTTAGAGGGATTGCAATACCAGATATCAAGTTATACTACAAAGCCACTATAATCAAAACTGCCTGGTACTGGCATAAGAACAGACATATACACTGAATGGCCAGATTATTATGATCTCTGAATGCATAATAATCTGGCCACTCAGTGCATATCCTATATAATAAAAGGCTAATATGCAAATTATCCCCTCGACCAGGAGTTTGACCAGCAGGCAGGCCGGCCAACCACCCATGTCCCCTTCCCCTGGCCAGGCTGGCTGGACCCCACCAATGCACGAATTCATGCACTAGGCCTCTAATATATATTTGTGTGTGTGTATATATGTGTATATGTATGTATATATATGCATTAAATAAATGTATGCATTCAGAGATCATAATAATCAGTGTATATCAACGGAACAGAACAGAGACCCCAGAAATCCACCCAAGACATTATGCTCAATTAATATTTGACAAAGCAGGAAGAGCCCACAGTGCAGTCAAGACAGTCTCGTCAATAAATGATGTTGGGAAAATTGGACATGAAACCATAAAAATCCTAGAAGAAACCATAGGCAGGAAGAAATCTCAGACGTCTCTTGTAGCAATATGTTTGTGGATACATCTCCTAGGGCAAAGGAAACTAAGGAAAAATAAACAAATGCAACTACATCAAAATAAAAAGCTTCTGCACAGCAAAAGAAACCATCAATAAAACAACAAGAAAGCCCACTGCATGGGAGAACATATTTGCCTGTGACATATCTGATAAAGTATTAATATCCAAAATATATAAGGAACTCACACAACTTAAGAAAAGGAAGACAAACAATACAATTTAAAAATGGGCAAAGGACCTAAATAGACACTTGTCCAAAATGGACATACAGATAGCCAAGAGATATACAAAAAAATGCTCAAAGTCACTGATCATCAGAGAGATGCAAATTAAAATGACAATGAGGTATCACCTCAGACCTGTCAGAATGGCTACCATCAACAAAGCAACAAATAACAAGTGCTGGGGAGGATGTGGAGAAAAGAGAACCCTGGTGGGAATGCAGATTGGTGAAGCCATTATGAAAAACAGTATGGCGTTTCCTCAAAAAATTAAAAATGGAACTTCCATTTGACCCAGTGATTCCACTTCTAGGAATATATCCTAAAAAAAACAAAACACCAATCAGAAAGAATGTATGCACCCCTATGTTCATAGCAGCACAATTTATAATAGCTAAGATTTGGAAACAGCCTAAGTGCCCATCAGCAGATGAGTGGATTAGAAAACTGTGGTACATCTACACAATGGAATACTACGTTGCTATAAAAAAGAAGGAACTCTTATCATTTGCAACAGCACGGATGAACCTGGAGAATATTATGCTAAGCAAAATAAGCAGTCAGTCAGAGAAAGACAAGTATCATATAATCTCATTCAGATGTGGAGTCTAATGAACAAAATAAACTGTTGAACAAAATAGATCCAGAGACATAGAAGCATGAAACAGACTGTCGAATCTCAGAGAAAAGGTGGGGGTTGGTTGGTGGGTGGGAAGTGATCAACCAAAGAACTTGTATGCATATAGGACACAGACTATAGGGTGGTGGAGGCCTGGAGAGGGTGGTGGGGATTTTTCTCAATGGGAGAAAAAGGGAACATATGTAATACTTTCAACAATAAAGACTTTAAAAATAAAACAAAAATATGGAAAAAGGGTGCCATAAGTCACAGAGTTTAGGGCACCTATAGAAGCTAGAAATGACCCTTAGCTGATATCCACCAAGGAAACAGGGACTTCAGTCCTACAACCACAAGGAAATGAATTCTGCCAAAACCCAAATAAGCTAAATAAATACATTTACACTAATAAAAGAGTAAGATGCAAATTGACCATACCTTTGCACCACCCAACAACCAATCAGGAGTGAGTATGCAAATTAACCCAACAAAGATTGTGGATTAATTTGCATACACAGGCACCAAGCAGTCGAGGTCGGGGCGGGATGCTTGTGTCGTCGCCATGGCGATGATGCAAGCATTCCACATTGCTCCAGCCACTCTGGGCCTCTGGGCAGCATGGCAAGGTGGAAAGGCGGCTCTGGGCCGGAGCGAAAAGGCAGTTCCAGCTGGAGAGAAGGTGGTGCCGGCAGCCAGGGGAAGGAAGGCTCATTCTTGCACGAATCTTCATGCATCGGGCCTCTACTACATTAAAAAATAAATAAATAAATAAATAAATCGTTCTCTAGAACATCCAGAAAGGAAAACAAAAAGCCTTGCCTGGTACATACACATTGAGAACTGTGTCTTCTTGATGTATTGAATCTTTTATCATTAGAGTCAATGTCCCTTCTTAACTTTGGTAATATTTCTTATCCCCAAATCTACTTTGTCTGATAGTAATATAGCTGTTCAACTTTCTTTGCATGATATATTTCTTTTCATTCTTTTATTTTTAACCTATCTGTATATTTCTATCTAAAATGAGTTTTTTTATAGACAGCATGTAGTTAGGTGTTGGCCAACAAGCTCTGCTTTTCAATAGGAATGTTTAGACCAGGGTCAGCAAACTTTGTCTTAAAGGGCTCCATAGTAAATGTGTTAGTCTTTATAGAACATATACTGTCTCTATTGAAACTATTCAACTTTCCACGTAGTACAAAAGCAGTCATAGATAATATGTAAATTAATGGGCATGGCTATGTTCCAATAAAACTTTATTTACAAAAACAGAGGGCCATAGTTTGCTGAACTTTGGTTTAGACCATTTATATTTAATGTAATTGCTGATATGGTTACTTTAAACTCTACTATGTTGTTATTTGTCTTCTATTTGTGCCATCTATTCTTGGTTCAGTTTTCCTGCTTTCTTTTGGATTAATTGAATATTTTCCAATACTCTCTTTCATTTCCTCCATTGGCTATTAGCCACAATTCTGTTGTGTTTTCAGTGGTGACTCTAGGGTTTACAATATGCATCATTATCTTATCAGATTCTATTTTCAAATAACATTACACTACTTCACATATGAATTTTATAACAGTATGCTTCTATTTCCCCCATACTATCTTCTGTGTTATGTTTTTTTTTACTTCAACATGTTATACACTTCCCAAATGCATTTTTATTTTGACCTTAAACAATTATTTCTTAAATAAAATTTTTAATGGAGGAAAAGGTCTTTATATTTACCATTTCTATCATGCTTCCTTTCTTTGGTGGAATCATTTGGGTAGACAATTAAGTGATATCATTTTCCTTCAGCCTAAAGAACTTCCTTCAACATTTTTGTAGTAAGTTTGGTTTATCTGAAAATGTCTGTTTTATTTTCTTCTTTGAGGAAAGATTCCATCAAAAAACTATTAGATTTAATAAATGAATTTGGCAATGTAGCAGGATACAAAATTAACACCCAGAAATCTATGGCCTTTTTATACACCAACTAGAGGCCTGGTGCACGAAATTCATGCACGGGGGTGTGTAATCTCAGCCCAGCCTGCACCTTCTCCAATCCGGGACATCCCTCTCACAATCTGGAACTGCTGGCTCCTAACTGCTCACTTGTCTGCCTGCCTGATTGCCCCTAACTTCCCCCCTGGCCAGCCTGATCACCCCTAACTGCCTCTTCCTGCTGGCCTGGTTGCCCCCAATTGGACCTCTCACTGGCCTGGTCATCCCCAACTGTCCCCCCCCACCACCAGCCTGGTCGCCCCCAACTGCTCCCCTGTCAGCCTGGTTGCTCCACTCAGCCTGCTATTCAGTTGTTTGGTTGTCCCTCACTAACCCCCTTGCTGGCCTGGTCGCCCCGCGCATCCTACTGTTAGGTCGTCCATCTGGTTGTTTCAGTCATGACAGCCCCTGGCTTTTTATATATTAGGATAATGAACTCACAGAAAGAGAAACTAAAAAAACAACCCCATTTACCATCACACCAAAAAAATTAAGATACCTAGGAATAAACTTAACTAAGGATATGAAAGACCTGTACTTAGAAAACTACAAGACGTTGAAAAAAGCAATAGAGGAACACATAAACAAATGGAAGAATAGACCCTGTTCATGGATGGGTAAAATCAACATCATTGAAATGTCCATACTATCCAAAGCAATCTATAGATTCAATGCAATCCCCATTAAGATACAAACGGACTATTTCACAGACATAGAACAACCTCTTCAAAAATTCATATGGAATAAAAGAAGACACCAAATATCCACAGCAATCTTGAGAAAGAAGAGCAAAGTAGGAGGGATATCAATACCAGATATCAAGCTATATTACAAAGCCACTGTTCTCAAAACTGCCTGGTACTGGCACAAGAACAGACATAGAGACCAATGGAACAGAACAGAGAACCCAGAAATCGGCCTAAGCCATTATGCTCAGTTAATATTTTACAAAGGAGGCAAGAGCATACAATGGAGACAAGATAGTCTCTTCAATAAATGGTGTTGGTAAAATTGGACAGATATATGCAAAAAAAATTAAACTAGACCACCAACTTACACCATACACAAAAATAAACTCAAAATGGATAAAGAACTTAAACATAAGACGGAGAACTATAAACATCTTAGAAGAATCCACAGGCAGCAAAATATTAGACATATGTCATAGCAACATCTTTACCAATACAGTTCCTAGGGCAGTGGAAACTAAGGAGAAAATAAACAAACGGGATTACATCAAAATAAAAGCTCTGCAAAGCAAAAGAAACCATCAACAAGACAACAAGAAAGCCCACTGCATGGGAGAACATATGTGCCAATGTTATCTCCAATAAGGGTTTAATCTACAAAATTTACAGGAAACTCATACAACTTAACACAAGGAAGATATACAAGTCAATCAAAAACTGGGCAAAGGACCTAAATAGACACTTTTCGAAAGAGGACATACATAAGGCCAAAAGACATATGAAAACATGCTCAAAGTTACTAATCATCTGAGAGATACAAGTCAAACCGACCATGAAATACTATCTCACTCCTGTCAGAATGGCTATCATCACCAAATCAACAAACAACTAGTGCTGGCAAGGATGTGGAGAAAAAGGAACTCTCGTGCACTGCTGGTGGGAATGCAGACTGGTGCAGCCTCTGTGGAAAACAGGATGGAGTTTCCTCAAAAAATTAAAAATGAAACTCCTATCTGACCCAATAATCCCACTTCTATGAATATATCCCAAGTAATCAGAAACACCAATCAGAAAGGATATATGCACCCCTATGTTCATAGCATCAGAATTTACAATAGCTAAAATTTGGAAATAGCCTAAGTGCCCATCAGCAGATGTGTGGATTAGAAAACTGTGGTACATCTACACAATGGAATACTACACTGCAGTAAAAAAAGAAGGAACTTTTTCAACAGCATGGATGGACCTGGAGAGCATTATGCTAAGTGAAATAAGCCAGTCGGAGAAAGATAATCAATCACATGATCTCAATCATTTGTGTAAGATAATGAACAACATAAACTAATGAAGAAAAATAGAGCCAGAGGGAAAAAATATTTTAGAATATAATAGAAGTAATCCTGTTGTTTGCAGATTTTTAATATTTCCTACAACTTGTGTGATATTATATTATTTTAGTACAGTTTGGGTAATATTATTATATTTAAAATAATTTTTCTTTAAATATTAATGTTTATTGCATGTAACATTATTATATTTAAAATAATTTTTCTTGAAATATTAATTTTCTTGCATGTAAAAAAAATAGGTGAATGGATAAAGAAGTGGTGCATATATACAGTGAAATATCTCTCAGCCATAAAAAATGTATTACTTTCTTATAATGTCAATATATTTTCTAAATTTTCCCCACGGTATGATTTTAAAGCTTAAAAAATAATGATTATTGAGCTATATACACCATTAAAGTAAATATGCATTTTAGATAAAATGGAAAATATAAGAAACAAGAAGAAAAAAATAAGACTCAGTGGAGACTATTTTCACTCCATTGTATGGTCTTGTCTCCTTTGTCAAATATTAATTGACCATAAAGGTGTGGGTTGATTTCTGGGCTCTCTGTCCTGTTCCACTGATCTATATGCCTGTTCTTATGCCATTATTGCGATCCCTCCAACTTTGTTCTTTCTCTAGATTGCTGAGGCTGTTCAGGGTCTTCTTTGGTTCCATATAAATTTTTGGAATATTTCTTCTAGATCTGTGAAATATGCCACTGGTATTTCCAGGAATTGTGCTGAATCTATAGATTGCTTTGGGTAGTATGGACATTTTAATGATATTAATTCTTCCAATTCATGAATATGGTATATGCTTCCACTTGTTTGCATCTTCCTCTATTTCTTTCTTCAATGTCTTATAATTTTCTGAGTACAGGTTTTTTTGCCTCCTTGGTTAAGTTTATTCCTAGGTACAAAATGCACAAGGTCACTAATCATCAGGGAGATGAAAATTAAAACTACAATGAGGTATCACCTCACACCTGTCAGAATGGCTATTATCAATAAATAAATAAATAAACAACAAGTGCTGGTGAAGATGTGGCGAAAAGGGAACCCTTTTGGTTTACTATTGGTGAGAATGCAAGACTAGTGCAGCCTCTGTGGAAAACAATAGTGCTTCCTCAAATAATTAAAAGTGGAACTGCCTTTTGACCCAGTAATCCCACTTCTGGTATACATCCTAAGATTCCTGAAACACCAATTAGAAAGATATATGCACTCCTATGTTCATAGCAGCATTTGTTAAAATAACCAAGATCTGGAAACAGCCCAAGTGCCCATCAGTAGATGAGTGGATAAAAAAGCGTAGTACATTTACACAATGGAATATTGCATGGCTATAAAAAAGAAGGATCTCTTCCCCATTGTGATAGCATGGATGGACCTGGAAATTAATATGCTAATCAAAATAAGCCAGTCAGAGAAAGACAAATACCATATGATCTCACTAATATGTGGAATACAATGAACAAAATAACCTAATGAATAAAATTGAATTTGAGGCATGGATGCATGGAACAGACAAATGTCAGTGGGGAGGCAAAATGGGGGGACTGGATAAAAGAAGGTGAAGGGATTAAAGAATATATATACATAGCCCATGGACCCAGTTAGTAGTGTAGG
This sequence comes from Eptesicus fuscus, assembly GCF_027574615.1. Taxonomy (NCBI): domain Eukaryota; kingdom Metazoa; phylum Chordata; class Mammalia; order Chiroptera; family Vespertilionidae; genus Eptesicus; species Eptesicus fuscus. Next base: position 96,853,159 of record NC_072477.1, read on the forward strand.
TAGGGCCAAGGGGGGTTAGGAGGCGGTTGGCAAAGGGGAGAAAAATGGAGGACATCTGCAATAGTGACAACAATAAAAATTTAAAATAAAAAAAAGACTCAGTAGAATTATTTTTTTCAATTACATACATTATTTTTATTTTTTTAAATACATATTTTATTGCTTTTTTACAGAGAGGAAGGGAGAGGGATAGAAAGTTAGAAATATCGATGAGAGAGAAACATCGATCAGCTGCCTCCTGCACACCCTCTATTGAGGATGTGCCTGCAACCAAGGTACATGCCCTTGATCAGAATCGAACCTGGGACCCTTCAGTCTGTAGGCTGATGCTCTATCCAGTGAGCCAAACCGGTCAGGGCAATTACATACATTATTATATCAGCTTCACATGTACAACATAATGCTTAGACATTTATATAACTTACAAAGTGATCCCCCATAAACCTAGTACCCATCTGACATCACACTTAGTAATTACAATATTGCTGACTATATTTTCTAGGCTGCACTTTACATCTCTATGACTGTTGTGTAATATCTGAAAATTATGTTCTCAGATAGTTTGCCTAGTTTTCTAGTTGTTTATAGTGGGAGAGAAAAACTGCTATCCCATCATGGCTATGCTTGACTTTACATGCAGTTTAATCCTATATAATAAAAGCGTAATATGCAAATCGACCAAACAGTGGAACGACCAGTCAGTGGGGGACAGGGCTGGTGAGAAGGTGGTGCCAGGTCAGCCAAGGCATGTGCCAGCGGGTAGAGGGAGGGAACGGGGAACGGTGATGGGGGGGCGGCTTCCAGCAGCAGTGGAAGGGTGATGGGGGGAGCCAGCACCGTCCCCTGATCGGCCCATCTGGTTGCCTCCCGCAGAGGGAGGCCAGGCCGTGGCAGGAGTGGGGTGATGGGGGCAGCACCATCCCCTGATAGCCCCAACGGTGGCAGCGTAGTGGCAGGGTGGTGGGGGTGGTGCCGTCCCCTGATCACCAGTCCAGTCACCTCCTGCAAAGGGAGGCCAGACTGCAGCTTAAGACATCCCCTGAGGACTCCCGGACTGTGAGAGGGTGCAGGCGGGGCTGAGGGACGCTCCCCAGTGCACATATTCTTGTGCACTGGGCCTCTCGTATAATAATAATTTAATATTGTTCAATTTAGTTCCAATGAAGAAAGTCTGGGGGAAATGTTTATCAGCAAGACAATCTTAGATTCTAGAAATTAAAATGTTGAATGGTTTGTGTTAAGAGGTGAAGAAAGATTCATATCTGTTATCTATATAATAAAAGGCCAATGGCCATAATGACCAAAACAACCAAACAAACAGTCACCAGGAAGTGCATGGAGCACCTCTTGGTGCCTCCCCCACAGCCCACAGGTTCCTATCACAGCAAGGCTGGTGCCCGGCGGGTGGGCGGAATGGCAAGTGGGTGAACGGGGCTAGTCAGATGCGGTAAGAGAGACAGGGCCTGATCCACAGCTGCCGCAGAGGCTGCAGCTCAAGCCCAGAGATAGGTCTGGAGAGAGAGACAGCTGTCAGCGGGGCCATTCTGGATTTTCCAGAAGAGCCAATGGCTGCCTAGGAGGCAGAGCTTTTGACGCTGACTGGCATAGAAACTGACCAATCAGAACCAAATCTGGGTGAACTGCCAGGAGCCAATGGCTGCCTAGGAGGCGGAGCTTTTGATGCTAACTGGTATAGAAACCGACCAATCAGAACCTAATCTGGGTGAACTGCAAAGGCAGAACCTAAGGTGGGGGCTGAGGAGGGGTTTTAAGGGCCACAGCTGTTTGGTGTAAAGTGTAAGAAAGCGGTTCAATTTTTTAATGACCGGTTTGGCAGTATAGTGCTTATGGCTGGCTAGCAGTCCAGATATAAGGGTTATGTATTTTTGTCTGCCAAAAGCATCTCCTCCTGCTGAAAAAGGCTTCCCCCCCCATTTAAGCAATCCTATCCTATATAATCTATCTATACTAATAAAAGGGCAATATGCTAATTAGACCCGGTCAACCGGCCATCATCCAGACATCTGACTTCCTTCTGGACAAAGCTATGGTGGTGGGGGCCGAGGCAGAGGTAGTTAGGGGCAATCAGGCCAGGAGGGGAGGGCAGTTGGGGGCAATCAGGCCAGCAGGGGAGGGCAATTGGGGGCGAGATCAGGCCGGCAGGGAAGGCAGTTGGGAGTGACCAGCCTGGCAGGGGAAGGCCATTGGGGGCGACCAGGCTGGCAGGGGAGGGCCATTGGAGGTGACCAGGTTGGCAGGGGAGAGCAGTAGGGGGTATGACCAGGCTGGCAGGGGAGGGAAGTTGGGGGCATTAGGTAGGCAGGCAGGTGAGTGGTTAGGAGCCAGTGGTCCTGGATTGCGAGAGGGATGTCCGACTGCCCACAAGGATCGGGCCTAATCTGGCAGTCGGACATCCCCTGAGGAGTCACAGATTGGAGAGGGTGCAGGCCGGGCTGAGGGACACACACCCCCCATGCACGAATTTCATGCACCGGGCCTCTAGTCTCATTATAAAGAGTATAGGGTTTTTTAGGGGGAAAGCTTTAAAATAGAAAACAAAATGTTGATTTTATATCATAATTACCCCCCCACCCCCTCACCCCCCAGTGACTGGCCTCCCTCAGCCTCAGGCCAGAAAGTCTTTAATTATAGACAATGTCATTCTGTCCCATGTATTACAGAAGGGATATTTGTTATGGGAACCTGAAAATAATTTAGCATTAGGGTATGTTTACAAGGTACATGACATTTTATATATGTACTGTATACAAGCACCTCATGTCCATCTTCGAAGCTATAGAATCTCCTCACTTCCTTAGCAACTTGAATTCTTAAAATTCCTGCCGACCTTCTCCAAACTATTTGGACAGAATATTTGTTATATATACACACATATAAGTCTTTATTTTCCTCCAACATCATAGACCTCTTTAAAATACGAGTTGTGTAAAGAAGAAAAGAAAGAAGAAAAAGGTGATTATTGCCTCTTGTATCTAATCTAGTCGACTTATTTTAATCTCTGTTTCTCATCAGCCTGGTATCTGACTTGCCTTTGTCACATCAGAGAGGGGAAAGATAAGTAAACTGTGGGCATGGTAGTGATATTTGAGTTGGGATGCAGGTGAGAGACAGACTTAAAGCAGAACTAACCACTGAAAATAGTAGTTCTGTTTGTACAGATTGTTGTTATTTTCTGATGTTGGATGTGGGAGAATAAACTATTCAATTGAATAATGCTTTGCCATTCAACATAATAACCTTTTCCTTATTCACGTTTGACTGAACAGAATTGTCTACTTAAAGTAAATTGAGCAGAAGCAATCCTTGGCCTGGATCCATATAAATACTTGCTATCTTAACTCATTCCTGCCCCTCTGCTGCCCCTCTGTGGCCACTTCATTGTGTTTTCACATCTCAGCCCTGCCTCGAGTTCTTTGCTTTACAGCCCCCACCACCCTTAACACAGTACCTTAAGCAAATTCCAGGTTGTGTCCAACTGGCATCTCAATTGCTCAACCAAATGCTGTAATAAAACAAAAGGCTGACAAACAACTAACCTGGGCTCCCCAACCTGGGCCTATGGAACCCAGTCCTCCCAAACATGGTCACACAACATCTCCAGCCAAGCAAACTGCCTTAACCTGAATGCTAGCCTTGCTCTTTGTGGATATGCCTGGGGTGTGCTCCAATCCTGGCGTAATAAAATACTGTCTGCTTCTTCTCCACTTGAGGCCCCAGTGAACCCACTTCTCCTAGGAAATGGGCCCCAACCACTTCCAAACACAAACCACAGTATCTCAGCACTTAGCAAGCACACACAATAAGTGTTTCTAAGTAATGTGGACATGTATCAGGTACCAGACACTTACGTTTAGATAATCTCATAATAAATAAATAAAATTACTTTAAAATTATTAAAGCATTTATATTTTATTATCAACTTCATAGCATACAATGTTCCATAAGTGGAATCTTTGCTTAAGTAGCTCTATTGGAAGGAAATAGCTGAAGATAATAGATTTTAAGCCCTAGGTTTGAGTGCAGACTGATTAGTGGGTGTATGACCTCAGTTTATAGGGATAATAATGGTGCCATCCATATGGTTGTTTTGAAGACTCAGGGAGAAAATGCATGAAGAGACTTACTGTGTGCCTGACATATAGTAAGTTTTATAAAGATTAGCTATTGGTAATAGCTATTATTATTTCAAATATTTATCTCTCTAGAAACAAGGCAAAAACTTTTATAACCTAACAAATGTTTATTTTTCACTGTATACCAAATGCTAGTGAATTTGCTATCATTTATAGATGATATTTTTGTTAATTTTCTCATTAGTAGATTTTGTTTTAAATAAAAAACAATCCACATTAAGAATGAATTTACTTAAAAGAAATCTATCACTATCTTTATCTTAGCTAAGCCTATCTGAGAAAGCTACATAATTAGTAACTAAGTCAGCATACTCAAAGGAAAATTTCATTTTCAACTGAGTTAAAAAAATAATCTGGTATTATAATACTCCATTGAAGCACAACATATAAGCCTATAGTATTCTCTTTGGTTATTTTTTCTCATAATAGAAATAATATATCTCTATTTTAAAAGATTTAAAAAATATACAATGATGATTTACAAGCATTGATGATCACATGATTAAGAGCTAATTTTTCCTTAAATATTGGTGAGTTTCTGAGGTTTGTTTTTCCTCTATACCAATTCCATCATCTAGAACTTTCTGAAATGATGGAAATGTTATCTATATACATTATCTAATACAAGAATTCCAAGCCACAATAAAGGTGCTATAAAGCATCAGAAATGTAGTGAAAGCAACTGAGGAACTGAAGATTTTAATTATTTAGATTTAAATAGTCACATGTAGCTAATGGCTACCATATTGGACAGTATAGTTTTAAACAGAAATGTTTACAATATTGGTAACTAAAATTTGTATTGGAAGTATTTCCAATATTATTAAATAAATAGATGCCCAGTGCATGGATTCGTGCACGGGTGGGATCCCTCAGCCTGGCTTGCACCCTCTCACAATCCAGGATCCCTCAGTCTGGCTTGCACCCTCTCACAATCCAGGATCCCTCAGCCTGGCTTGCGCCCTCTCACAATCCAGGACCCCAAAACAGCAGGCGGCCCAGGAGGAGCCCCAGCTGGGGCCGGGCGCAGCTCTGCTGCTGCTCATCCCAGCCCGGCTGCGCCTGCCGCCACTGCTCAGTAGCACTGCTGTGGAGTCAGGAGAGGCTCCCGCTGCCACAGCTGAGCTCGCCAGTAGTGAGCCTGGCTTTTGGCTGAGTGGTGCTCCCACTGTGGGAGCATACTGACCACCAGGGGGCAGCTTTTGCATTAGGCGTCTGCCCCCTGTGGTCAGTGTGCGCCATAGTGACTGGTTGATCGGTCATTCTGGCCATTCCGGTTGTTCCGTTCGCTCAGTTGTAATGGTCGCTCAGGCTTTTATATATATAAATATAAAGTATGATTTAACCCTTTGCACTCACTTGCTTTTTTCTCGATTCCTTTATTCTAATGCTAACCGTGTCGAGTCACACTCGACATCCGAGTGCAAAAGCTTAAATGGACCCTTATTGCATGATATGGAGGAATTTTTGTGTGACTATCCATAATTATGAGGCAACTAGAGGCCTGGTGCACAAAATCGTGCATAGGTAGGGTCCCTAGGCCTGGCCGGCGCTCAGGGCTGATCTGTGGGGCAATTGGCAGGGCAATTGGAGGGCCCCTGCTGGCACCCACCTCGGCCATCCTGACACCACCCACTTGCCGGCCCCACCCCCGGCAGCCACTGCCAGTTGCCTCCCTCTGTGGGGCAACTGGCAGGGCGATTGGGGTCCCCCGCTGGCACCTGCCTTGGCTGGCCTGGGGCCTATGGGCTGGGGGCAGCTCCTGAATTGAGCATCTGCCCTCTGGTGGTCATTGTGCATCATAGTGACCAGTCGTTCTGCCATTTGGTGGATTTGCATATTAGGCTTTTATTCTATAGGATTGTATTTTTTCTCTTTGGAAATAAATTTTCTCTTGTAAATAAAACAACAGTCAACCAATTTGTAAATAAATTTTTGTCTGGATTCATGATTATTTCCTTGGGAGAGGTACAGAAAGAGAAACCACTGAGTGAAAGGATAAGAACTACTTTAGGGCTCTGGAACTGCTTTCCTCAAAAATTGAACCCACTATACTCCCAGCAGCAAAAACTCAAGTGCCTATCTCATTCACCTTTGTAAACATCAAGCATTACTCAATTCTTTAAAAAAATTTAAATTAATAAATAGAAATTATATCAAATAGTGTGGGTTTTTATGTCTTTGATTGGTGGTTGCGGTGGGTGTGGAGGTGGAATGCTTATGAAGAGATGATGGCCTCAGCTGCATTTATGTGTTTGTAGATAGTCTACCTGGCATTTCCTTCAGGGTCTGATTTAGTGCCCTCTGGGGCAGCCCACACCAAGTGACTGAGTGAGGCAGGGGTATAAACCTGGCCATTTGGGCTGATGTGGGCAACTCTGATGGGCAATATGTACCACCGAGCTCCTGGCATTATTATCTGAGGCTTTGAATGGCCTGTCTCAGAGGTGGACATTTCCATCTGCCCAATCCACTTCAGCCCCATTGCTTTCATATGGTGGATCTCTGATAAATACCATGTACCCCAAACCCATCTTAGGGTCTGCTACCGGAGAACCCAATCTGCAGAAGAAGTAATATTGGACTTATATGTTTATTTGCTTTTTTTGTCATGTTGTATTGAGAAGGACTTTGATGCCACTTATGGGCAAGCAGAAAAGAATGCTGATATTAATAAATTTTCAATTGAAATAATTATTATGTCTGAAAGCCACAGAAAAATAATAAAGGCAAAGATTTGACATAAACCTTAAAATGTCTGCATATAAAAACACCTTGGATATATTTTAATGCCCAAACTGGAAAGTTACAATAGACAAAGTTTTATACTTACATATCAAGAGATCTTATATGTCAAACTAGAGGCCCGGTGCATGAAATTCGTGCACTCGGGGGTATCCCTCAGCCTGGCCTGTGCCCTCTCGCAGTCCAGGAGCCCTCGGGGGATGTCCAGCTGATCGCTTAGGCCCGCTCCCTGCCTAAGCTGGCAGTCAGATATCCTTAGTGCTGCCGTGGAGGCTGGAGAGGCTCCTACCACCGCCGCTGCGCTCGCCAGCCATGAGCCTGGCTTCTGGAGTACTAACCACCAGGAGGCAGCTCCTGCATTGAGCATCTGCCTTCTGGTGGTCAGTGTGCATCACAGCAACCAGTTGTTCTGCTGTTCGGTCGATTTGTATATTAGCCTTTTATTATATAGGATTAACCTTAGTAGAGAAAACATTGTACCATCCTATCTAGTTTATTTCTTTAGGACATAAGAACCATTCTGCTATTGTGTCTTCTCTAAATGCATTTTGTAAACCCCACTAGGACTGATCTATTCCTCTGAAACTTTAAGAATCCAAGATATGGATGATCTGGAAACAAAGGAATTCTTTAATTTGTGAAGAAGCTCACAAAAAATAAGAATATGGCTCAAAGTTCTTCCAAATCTCCTATTCCAAAAATGCAGTGAGAAAAGTGAAGAAAACCTCAAATAACAAAGTCTTAGCTAATCGTATACCTCCTCTCTCTCTCTTACATCCTTGCTCACTGAAGACCTGACAGATGCGATTATCTGTGCCAAGGAAATTGTTAAAGAGACAGAAGGGATGAATTATTGGTAAGAAGCTTCCTTTGGGAGACTGACGCTGACATGGGCAAAATCTGCACTGTGTCAATTCATCATGGCTGCAGCAGATGTTGGCAAACTCATCCCTGCAGAATGGCCCAACAGTGGTGTTAATGTGACTTGTCTATACCCTTCTCCATCAGTGTGGGTATGCAGTGAATAGAGAGGAAAGCATTCGTATGGGGAGGAGAGATGGTACTGGGTTATGATAAATTGCAATGGCTTTTCACATTCCAAACAATGGAAAGAGTAAAATCAGTATACCAAAGGAAAAATGCTTGAGTTTTTCCTAATTTCGAGTAAGATTTGGAGGGCTACAGCAGCATTTTCTGGGGAGAGAGAACAGCAACAGTGAGAAGAAAATGATCATGTTAGTTACATGGTAAGTGGGCAAGACAGCTCCCCAGTACTGTCCATGGAACAGTGTTTGTGGTGCTCACCATCGTCTTGCATAGAGAACACAGCTAATCAGATCACCCTCTTGGGGAACCCAATTTTTCAAAGATGTGGGTGTTTAACTAACGGACCCATCTTTATAAAAATTGTTTCCTTGTTGCTGAGGCAAATAATGACTGGGAGAAAACTGGAGAGGACAAAGTCTTAAAGACAAGACAAAAGGATAAAGTCCTTGGATCTCAGAATCAAATGAAACTAAGTCCTGGACACTGTGACTTATTTGCATTAATTATATGTAGTTTTTGAACCTAAGAATATTTGCATTGTCAGGCTTATTTCTGTTGTTTCTGCTTACCTCTTCACCTTAGGCAAGGCTGGAAGGAACACTGTGAGGGCAGGGGCCTGAGTGAGAAAAAAGCTGTGAGGTTTCATGAGCTGGAACTGGACCAAGGGTACTGTGCAATGACTCCCTAGAGTTTGTAATGAACATCAAGATGCTCCTGTCATCTTGTCCCCTTTCTCCCAATATTCCTTCTCAGAGTTGGAGAAGGAATACTAAGCTACATGTTTAAGGAAATAACTATTGCCATTTAAATGTCTTGACTTTACCCTCACTCTTTCAATGATATCATAAAAGCACAATGTTAAGACATGAAAAGTCACCTGCAAAATGTTCTAGCCCCAGATAGAACAAACTTCTCTTTACTGAAAGGTTCCCATGGCTCTGGAGTGTCAGCTCATTTAAAAATAAGTTTGCTGGCCTGTGTTCTGGAGCATACGGTCATTCTTCTCTTGGGCCATCTGACACGCGCTCCTTCCTCAGTTTAGCATTGTCAGAGAGAATGATTCTGTTTCCTCTGGACAGTCCTGATGGACATTCTAATGGGATCAAATAGATGCAGTTGCAGCTCTTACTTTCAATGGTCAGAGAGTTCTCTATGTATTGCAACATCCATTTAAATTAATCTATCAAATTTAAAAACCACACTTACATCCTCAAGAAAAAATTCTTTCCAAGCTTAGACCTGCAGATTTTATTAGTTTGGTCAGTAGACTGACCTGGCTAGCTAAAAGATGTTCTAATAATGGAACAAGTGGACTAGAGAGCTCAGATCCCAAAGAGATATTCCCAGCATTCTCTGCTCTATGCAAGATGGCCCTCTACTGGCCCCACGCAGAATAACTATGCTCTAGCTGAGCTTTCTCTTGTCCCTTCTCCGTCCTGCTGGGGCAGATGCAGTTGAAGTGGCCTTGTGTAACTTTAGGTTAAAGTAGTGTGTTCAGGTTGAATGCAATCTGACCTCAAGATGTACCAAACTAAGGTTTGTTGGAGAGATGTTATGCCTACAAATAAAATTTCCACATAGAAGAAAGTCCCCACTGATCAGACTAATGGGCTTTGTGATAGAACCTAAATAACCTGTGAATACTCTGTTGTTGGCAACTGTCTGCATTTCACTGTTGGCTCATTTTGATTCCACTGGCTTCACTTGAAGGCATGAACTTTAAAAAATCTGAACTGCTACTTGCCAAAAGAATATAAACATTTCATATACGTCTAAACAAACATAATCCTGTGACAATTTAATAGGCACTGCAAACCATGGGGAAAAAGCTTTTGAAACTCATGTAGGATTTGAAAAATGAGTCTATAACATGGCTGAAGGAAATTTGGAAAATGTAGAATTTATTAAAGTACAACAAATCAATAATCTGTACTTACAGAAGTCCATAAATATGCATTTTCATTATTATTGTCCTATTTTTCATCTGACCTGTAGTCCCAATTCTTAGCCAAACTTCCTGCTTCAGATGGTATCAGATGGGTGCAAGATATATGGGGATGACCACTTAGTAAATTGTATAATGTCTAATCACTGGAATATACATCTGAAACTACTATAATATTGTCAACTTTAATTGAAAATTTTGAATGATTTAAAATAAAACAAAAACCAATTCCAAAAAGGAGTACTTTGAAATTCAAGGTGAAAGGAACTTGGCTGGCCCTACAATTTGATTGATCTATCTTTTTGCAAAACTCATAAAATTTCTAAACATGCAATCCTACTCATGCTTTCTCTCCTCAAATGTTGTATTGAGTTAGTATTTCCATAAATAATAATTAGGATAAAAATGCATTTTCCCAGATAATTTACCACAATTAATACCATCAGAAATTCAAGAGGAAAATCTTACTCTGATTTCTGAGTTATCTTTATTTAACCAAAATATATTAAAATAACAACTAAGGTTTATATTCCCTTTTTGATCCTAAGACATTGGAAATAGATTTTCAGTTCTCCTTACAAACACATTAGCAACCACTTACCAAATGCACTGTGCAGACAGTTGGATATTAGGATGTAAAGATCTGTTTATGTGGGTACATTCTTCCTTTGGGGACTCAGCTCAGCCTGACTCTGAGGACCTTCTCCCCCAGCTTCTCAGCCTGGTCCCTGTTATTCCTCAACACTTCCCGTCGGGTCCACCATTTTTCTTGATGCCTCCTGAATTCAATAAACTATTTCCCCTTGGGTGTCTTTGCTCCTAGTATTCCCAAATTTGGGAGATTGTGCCACTTCCCTATAGCCTACTCAAGCCCTACTGAGCCCACATGAAGGCTCTCTGCTCCTACAGCCTCCTCTCTTTTCTCTATGGTCTTTCCTAATGGCTGGGTGGGTCCTACATAATGAGGTCATCGGGGGTTGGTGATCTCACCTGGTCTGTAACCTCCTTGAGGCCTGGCCATGTCTTTTACTTCTCTATCTTCCACAATCCCTTTTGCAATGCTAAGCACACAATAGTTGACATTTACAAATACTTGATATTATTTTTTTATGTTATTGAATACATATGAGATCATAGAAAGAATACTATTAAGATGTCACATTTCGAATATTATTTTCAAATCAGGTTCACATACAATATTTCAAGTGCTCCTCATAAGCAGCTTGGAACATTATGTAACACTAGAGGCCTGGTGCATGAAATTCATGCATGGGTAGGGTCCCTAGGCCTGGCTGGCGATCAGGGCCAATGAGGGCCTTCTGGCCAGGGCATTCCTTCATTCTGTGCCACCCCCTGGTGGTCAGCACATGTCATAGTAAGCAATTGGTCTCCCGTTTAACTCCTATAGGGCAATTTGCATATTAGGCTTCTATATATATATATATTAGAGGCCTGGTGCACAAAATTCGTGTTCTGAGTGGGGGGGGGTGTCCCTCAGCCCAGCCTGCACCCTCTCCAATCTGGGACCCCTCTTACAATCCGGGACTGCTGACTCCTAACCGCTCGCCTGCCTGGCTGTCTGATCACCCCCTAACTGCTCCCCTGCTGGCCCGATTACCCCCAACTGCCCTCCCTGCCGGCCTGGTTGCCTCCAACTGCCCTCCCCTGAAGGCCTGGTCCCCCCCACCTGCCCTCCCCTGCCGGCCATCTTGTGGTGGCCATCTGTGACAACATGAGGGAAGCCATCTTGTGACAACATGGGGGTGGCTATCTTGTGATGATGCGAGGGCGAGACACCACTTAGGCTTTTATTAGTATAGAGAGATAATCACCTTATTCAGAAGACACCGAGAGACAGAAAGGGTGACTCTCCCAAGACCCACAGTGCCACAGTGGGAAGTCAGAGGAACCTTGCCCCCACCCCAATAGGAATCTTCAATACTCTGTGAAAGAACAGTGCCCTGGTTCCTTTAGGGAGAGGAGGTGCTGGGGCTCTTTCTCATCTGTGTTCTTCACCTGCTTGCTTCAGCACCTGAGATATAACACAAACTCTAGCTGGTCCCTGAAAGATCTAGGAAAAAAGGGTAGAAAATACTTTCACCGAAATTTTAATCTCTTCAAGGTGAATTAAAAGAAATGAAGATTCCTTTAGGAGACCTAGAAATATTTCCTCTGTTCTCCCAAAATGTATGGGACATGCTCTAGATTTTTAAAACTGGAAACTTTTTCCCACAGAAAAATTTACAGTTTTTAACTTAAAATTTTTAAATGTGAAAATTATTTCTTCCAACTTAGACCAAATGGTCATTAGAGGCCCATTCTTTCTGAGTTATTCTCCAGGGTTTTCAGGTCTCACATTTCCTCTGCAGCGCCCCAGACTGAGGGAGTGCTATGGATGCCACCGTCATTCAGGGCAGCCATTGCAGGGAGCTTCAAGCTGCCAGCAGTTCTGTAGGTGCAATGATGTCCGGGGATGGAAAGTCACACAATCAGCTTGCAAAGGAGCTGTTGCCTGGGAGAGCTTAGGATCCAGGGGGATCCCTAACAGGAGCAGAAGCAGTTGGGCCACACAGGCTTCCTTTGGGGATCTAGGCAGCTGCACAGCACTGTGACTGGGATAGGTGACTGCCTCTGCTCCTCAGTTACCTTCTCTCTCATATCCAGCTAGTTCCACGGTGCAGGAGAATGGGAAAGAGTCACAAACTGTTCTAAATTGCAGATAGGGCAAGCACATCTGTTTAAGGTAATCCTTCTGTAAGAGCATAAAGGCAGGGAACAGAAGGTCAGACGCTAATAAGCACAGTCTCGCAGGAGAGGGAAAAGGAGAAAAAAGACAAAGAATATATTTTCTTACATGAGGCCACGACTTGAACAATTTTTGCCACCAGGGCCTCCTTACTGATGTGCAACCCAAATAAAACACTGCGTACTGAGCAGTGGCATTTTCCTTTCCTTTGTTTTCATAACCTTATCAGTGGGGCTCTGATCATAATAAAAATACATATTCATTATGGAACATATGGAAAATACTTTTCAAAACTATAAAAAAAAAGTATTCTCAGCACTCAACGATAACTGCTCCTTTTATTTTTTCAAACAGTCTTTTCTATTTTGTATAAAGTTGGTATTATAATTTTATAACCTGCTCTTTTCACTTAGTGTGCTATGAGACTTCCCCAAATTAATATTCTTAAAACCACCATACATAAGAACAGCATAATAGTTAACTATACTCTCCCACAATTCACTTCTTCTTTTCCCTATTATTGCATTTTTGGGATAACCAGTAGCATTTTAAAACCTGGAACTCTAAGCCAATATTTCTAAAGGGCGCTTTTTTTTCTTATTTTCCTCCAAACTTTACCAGAAGCCCTAAATCATTGATTTTCATGGGGCCCATCTTTCCATGAACTCCTCCCCTGTTTTAGAGATGACTTGAACTCAGACAAGAAATATGCTATTGGGCCACATTTTGTAAACAATTAGGATATATTATCTGCCATTTGGTGTGACATCGAAGGAAAATATTTAAAGTTGGTACTGTCCTGAAATTGTCATACCATGTGGTTACCATGCTGTAAAGTGGGAATAACATTATCTGCCATACCCAGTTGTGGTAAGGAGTAGCATCAATATCCAAAGCACATGGCACAAATCTGGTTTAAAAATTGGTCACTATCATTCTATCTCCACATTTTCTTTCTCCAGTATGTTTAACGTGATTTCTAACAGGTACTGCAGACACTTCAATAGGACGAACTACATTTTATGTGAAATGATCACATTTTCAAAAAAGAAAGGGGAAGATCTTGTCTGAAAGAAACTGCGAATGAAGCTGTGACTAAGTTTGTTTTACTAGGTGCCTGCTGCTGAGATTTCCAGGCTACGGGGTAAAAAGTTAAAGCAGTCTGGAGACTAGCCCCCTCCCCCCCTCCCCCCCCCCAACTCCCCCTTTGTGCTTGCTACCATGCCCCCACTGGCAATATAATTCTTGGTGAGGAAGAAAAAATAAATCTGCAGTTGCCTTGAAAAGCATTCATGCAAAATAAAGGCCAGATTCATAAGTAATCTGACTTCTGCATCGCTTTCTAAAACAGTATCCTGTTACTAGCTAAAGCAAACAGAGCGGTTTCAACCAGGGAACTGACAGGCGGTGCAGAGGGCAGGTTGGAAAGATTAAATATTTGTGCAAAGCCCCCCTCTCCCCCCCCCCCCGCCCCCTTCACAAAGGGCCGCCTTAGTCTGGAATAGAAGGAAATGGGAAGCAGAGGAAGGGGATGCGGGAACTGAGAAGAAGCCTTATCTTTCCAAGGAAGGATTGGATTTGGAGGAGGAGGAGGAGGAGGAGAGGGAGGCAGTGGGGGCGGGGGAGAGAAACCCTGTGCGGGTGTGAGTCTCTGGTCACTGCCCACCCGGCTCCTGCCTTCAGCGCCCAGGCTGCACTTTTGACCTGTGCGGTGGAGTCCGGCCACGCGGGCTCAGGAGAATTCGGAAACAGGACGGCGAGCGCTTTGAAGCTGCCAGGCTGTGATGGCAGAGAGGCCAGAGAGAGGTACCCATGGCCTCTCAGCAGCACTACATTCATTTGTAGGGGCTGGAGGAGGGGAGGGCGGCTTGGTGGAAGCCAGCAAAGTGCACCGGGCAAATCCGCAGTCCTAAAGCCTGACAGTAGGAGCGAAAGACAAACCAGAAAAGGGAGATTTTAGGAAATTGTTTAGAAATTGCAGTTTTTCAAGTCTGCTGACAATCTATCAGAGCCAGCTTCTGCCTCTGAGACATTTTAGTGACTGCCAGGAACTTCGAATTAAAGCCCGAAAAGAAGAGAGAGGAAAAACTCACACAATGGAGCGTTCTGTGCAGACAGTAAGGAGATTGCTGATAAAATGAGAATCTTTAATGAATTTGGATCTTTCTGTGGACTTCGGAGCTCCTCTGGGCCCGCAGCAGAGAACAATACAGGGTCCTCCAGGAAAAAAAAAAAAAAGAATAAAGCTCTGGGAGGCCCTTTGAACACAGCTCAAGTGACCCACCTTTGAAGAGGAGGAGGCAGAGGAGAGCGCTGGGGGAAGAACAGCCTGGGTCCCATGGGCCGGCTTAGGGACAGCACTAGGCCAGTGGCTCTCACCCCTAGCTGCACAGAAGCACCATTGGTTGGCTTTAACATGCTGATGCCCAGGCCTGGCTCACTTGTGTTAAGTCGGGCTCCCTGAAGGTGGCGCCCTGACATGGGTATTTTTTAACTCTCCAATTGATTCTAATGTGCAGCCAGGGACAGGAACCCTAAGCAAGAGACTTAAAGAGGCCCCGCTTGGAGAAGGCTGACTTTCCATCCAGGAGCCTCACAACACAAACCTTCATGCTTCAGTGAGTGGTTTCCAGCCCTCATGGCATGGGACTCACCTGGGAGCTTTTAGAAAATACTGGTTCCTGGTCTCATCCCCTACGGACCCTTATTTATTTCATCTGCAGTGGCCTCAGAATTTATCTAAAACCACCCGGAGCCTCTACTGGGCAGCCAGGGCTGAGGTGCTTCAAGAGGAGACAGAGAGAGGAGAGAGGAGAGAGCTAGCGCTGCCCTACTTGGCGAGGTGTGCTGAGTGCAGGCGCTTCCACGCTAATCGCTCCCAGCTGCATGAAATTGAATGCTTAAAGTTAATAATCCAAAATATAAAGTGCCTTCAGCACCATGTATCAGGAAAAGGACCAGCCAGGAATGAGAAATCTGGAGTTTGGTCCCAGGCTTACTGAGGCTCCCACTCCCCAGGGCCTGCCTCCTGCATGTCAGTTGAAGGTACAGCCCATTTCAGTTAAAGCCCCATCTCTGCCATATGGTGAGTAACTTGGGCCCTCTTATCCTCTGTTTGACCTTCAAATAGTAAATAGTGTTAACTCAAGGGGTATGATTGTTACAGAAAACCGGAGAAGAACCAAGCAACACTTAAGAGAGATGGAGTTACATTTATTACTCGTGGGTCCAGAGGAAAATGTCTCTCAAATTCCGGCCCCAACATGGAGGAACTTTCCCTATTTATATGTTTTTACCTTCTTTGTCTCCTAAATATGGGGTGTTTCCGGCCCCCTTTGCAAGTTCTTAAAGAGCCCCTATGTGCTGGGGCCTTGAGACCTCAACCAAAGGCCTGGCCTGGTGCCAGCACTGATAACTTCGTCCAGGGAAGGTTTAATGGCCTCTCTGAAGTGGGAGTAGTCTTATTTTCCTTATTATTTAAGCAAGCAAGCATTTACAGAAGCCAAATAGCAGGGTTAAAATTTCAAACAGCAGTTTTTATATAAGGTGGATGCTTCATGATTAGCACTGAAGTGCCTAGCATAAATTCTAGCACAGAGCAAGTGCACAATAAGTTTTTGTATTATTACAACTGAGCCCAGCAAACTCCCAGGCCATGTGCGGATGAAGCCTTCATGAGCTGTGCGGCACTAGGTGGTGTTACTCTCACTGACCTGGCTCTAATTAGGCTGAAGCCAGGACACAAGTTGGGCTGACTCCAGAGTTCCTGGAAATAGAACTTAAAGTCTCTTACTCCTACTCTTCCGTACTTTCAGAAAGTTCTTTTAAGGCCAAATTTTGAGAAAGTTCTGGAACAGCCCCATGCTGGTCAAATAGGTGACCACCATCTGGTTGGCTAAGCAGTCATGAAATGTTTTATAATTACTTTCTCATGTGAGGCTGACTGAAAACCAGCTCTTGGGACTGGGCAAAACCTGAATACAAAGACAGCAAGTGATTGGACCAAAATGGTCAAATTAGGAAAAAAAAAAAAATCAGGTGAGCACTTCCTCATTCTGGATATTTCAAATGCTTCCATGGCAGGTTCTAGACTTGTTTGGGAGAATCTGAAATGCTTATTGGCATAGCTCAGAAACTGCAGAAATTTTCAAAGACTTTTGCATTTGTGTTTTTCCTATGTGAGCTGCCAAATGCACCCTGACAAAGCAACTGAGTTCTCAAATTCCTGGACATCAGTGAGTAGGAAGTTTGGGGCATGGAGCTCCCTGAAGTTTTGCTATCTCTAATCGCAGAGCAGAATGGATTGTACCCATAAAGTCAAGCATCTACATAATAGCCTGCTGCCTGTTGGAACAAAGAAAAGGAAAGAAATCCTCCTCACCCCACCCACTGCAAAGAAAGAAATTCTTAAAACTATCCTGCCACACTGAGCATGGGGAATGGTTTGCCATTGAGCCACCAATGTTCTGTATGCAGCAAATTAATGGCGCATTGCAGAGAATAATAATAATGCTCAGTAAATGTTCATATAGGTTGGAAACATTGCTAAGGACTTCTCATACATAACTAAATTCCCTTAGCAGTCCTATGAAATTAATATTATTCCTATTTTACAAATGAGAAAAGTATAGTTGAGTCTAATGAATTTGCCCACGGTCATACAAGGTTAGTTAATTAGCCAAAGTAATTCAAGTCTATGTTTTTCTAGACTGCTCTTAACCATTATACTATGTTACCTGAATGCCTACCCCCAAACATATCTTACCCAGAATTTTAGTGTCCTATTCCCATGAATATGCTAACAGATTCCAAAATGGGAAGAAGGCAGAATCATATTTTTCTCTCTCCCTCTCTCTGGGATTTTTCCCAACTTGTATCAGGGAACAAGTTACCAAAGGGCAGGCAGCAGAAAGAAGGGAGGGACTAATGGAGAAATCTAAATTGATCAGGAAACAATTGTACATATTCAATTAAATTTATAGGTTTTTCAGAAAGTTTAGAAACTTACAATCTCTATTCACTTACAAAATAATAAATTTGTTAGAAAATTTTCTTGCTGAATGAAGGACATAAATTTTTCAACTGTATTCCTGGCTTTCCCACTTTTTGACTTTGAAACTTTAAAACCCAGAGTTATGGGATATATGCCTGATGTATCCAGTAGGTTTCTTATTAACTTCTATCTTACTGACCAGCCATGTAATATTTTAAACTTCTGGAAAAGCCTAAAACTGAGATTTGAAAAGGCAAAAGGGAGGAGGAGGAGGAGGAGGAAAGAGACAGTAGTTCTGACAGTCACTGTGTAAGACCAAAAAGAGATATTATAAATAAGGACCAGGAGCAAGGCTGTCTAAAGTGGGACCAGAGTTCCTAAAATTTCCATAAAGCTCCATAAAGAAGGAACCAATCACATTTATGTGCTTTGCAGAAAAAGTCCAAACGTCCTGCTTACCAAGACTTGGGCACACACACACACACACACACACACACACACACACACACCAGTGCTAAAAGCTGATTAGAATGTGAGTTACATCCTGCATTTGACCATCCTATCTAAATTTTCCCATGAGTTAATAATTTGACCCCTCTTCAAGGTCTTGCTGTGTGTACTGAAACTGTCTGTTAACTCTCCTAGGGACGGCTGGGCTTGGTATTTAATCTCCAGCAGGAATTTCAGAAGGTCAAATTCCCATCTGTGAAGAATGCAGTGCAGGTAATGAAACAAGGCAGGCAAGTTCACCCTGGAGGAGACGGAAATCTTTAAGTGTGGTTGACAAAAGACCTTTAGACTATAGACATTTGGGGCCTAAAGTGGAGAGAAGAGGGAAGAAAATTAGCTCAGGAAGAGACATTCTTAAAGCAGTAGGAAGAAGAAAAACATGATATGTAGAGTTGCCAGCTACTGGGACATTTGGTTTCTATTAACTGTACAGGCAATGGTTTGAGTTGTTATTGTCGATGTTGTATGTGCATGTGCATTGTTTAATGGGCACCCAGAGCACAGTCAGTAACAAAAATGTATAAAGTGAGTATGTGAAGGAATTAGAGCTAGAACTTATCAGTGTGTGGAAAAAATAAATCCACATATTTGGAGGTCCCGGGCTCTCTGAAGCCTGTGGTTTCCCATGCCTACAGGGAGCACCCCATACAGTGTCAGCTTTCTGATTTCAAAGTCAAAAGCATACTAAAGCCACCATGAGGCGCATAGTTAAATAGTTTCTCTCTGATTTACACATCAATATTTCTCAGACTGTTGATTTAGCCCAATCATCCCTGATAGCACCTTGCGGAGGAAGCCTTCTCCATTCTCTCCCCTGTGATGCTGTCAGGGCTGGCCATGGAAGACTGGCTGAGAAAGCACAGTCCATGCTAAATCTGAGTGTATAGGACATTTCCTTTTACTTTCTCAAATTTCAGTTTTGAAACCTTAACCCCAATACTGTAATGGAAATAGTTTTCTTCTAAAGGTTAGTAATAGATTAGGTAGTTTATTGGCCATGAATATACTCAGGTCTCTTCTCACGGAAAGGCAACTGGGGAATCAAGGTATCTATCAATTAGCATGATTTGTGTCAGCATTTCTGTAGTTGGAGGTCACAGTGTCTAAGCTACATGAACTTCTGAGAGTCCTAAGGCAGTGGGAAATTGCTGCAGGAACCAACAAATCACTCTTTGAAAGTTTATAAAATAACTAGAGGCCCAGTGCACGAAATTTGTGCATGGGGGGGGGGTCCCCCTCAGCCCAGCCTGCACCCTCTTCATTCCGGGACCCCTCAGGGGATGTCCGACTGCTGGTTTAGGCCTGATCCCATAAACTGGCAGTTGGACATCCCTCTCATAATCTGGGACCGCTGGCCCTAACTGCTCACCTATCTGCCTGCCTGGTCACCCCCAACTGCCCTCCCCTGCCGGTCTGGTCACCCCTAACTGACCTCCCCAGCTGGCCTGGTCGCCCCTAACCACCTCTGCCTTGGCCCCCGCCACTGTGGCTTTTTCCAGAAGGATGTCCAGAAGATGTCTGGTCTAATTAGCATATTACCCTTTTATTAGCATAGATAAGTATTTGTCATATTATTCTCTACTTTTCTATATGTATTTAAAATACTCCAGAATATTTTAAGCAAATAAAAAATGGTCAAGTTGCAGAAAAATAAAAGTTTTGAAATACAACCTGGTAGGCTTGAAAGCAACAACATTTGCATAAAAGGGCATAAGTTGCATTCGCCAACAAAACTTGCTGTTAGGATTGCTTGGTTCATATTCTTTTGTTGGAAAGGCATGGTTTGGGCAAAGGAGAAAAGGAAAACAGCCCTATAAAAGGGAATGTCTGATTGGGCTGTTGCCACAGCAGAGAGGGGCAGGAGCGGCAAAGGTTCAGGCTGTCCCACAGGCAAGAATGTCTGTGTGTATGGGACACCAGAGGACACCTGTCACACCTGAAACACAATTTGCTAACACTCACCATTGCAGAGCTCAGGAAGAATCACTGTTTTTAAAACTATTATTTCCCTGACATAAAATATACATATGTATAAATATACATGCCCTCTTCTGAGCTTCCCCTGCCCTCCACTTAATATTTGGCTATGGCCTTCTTTTCATGTCAACGAATTGGATATACAGACATAATTTTTAATGGCTACAGTGTTATCCCTGACTGTTTGACATTACTATGGTTTATTTCACTAACGCTTTATTGTGGGGCAGGTTGTTTCTGGTTTCCTCTGGCATCAACAACTACAGTAAACATAATTGCTTATTTGACTTTTTACTTAGGACACATTTACAGACATGGAACTCCTGGCCCAAAGTAATTCACTTGAATTTTGATCCACATTTCTAAATTGACTTTCTAGAAAGTGCTTCTGTTTGTTTAGTCCACTGGTTTTAAATCAGATTACACTCCCACAAATGGGTTAAGAGAAAACTGTTCAACGCACCTTGGGCAAATCGCAAACTCTTGCTGAACTTGAGCGACCCCAGGGCGCAGGACCTGGAGGATCCGGGCTGGAGGGTGAAGTCCAGGGAAGCGCGGGTGACGCAGTCGAGGGCCTTGTGTGGGTGTGGGCCTGTGAGTGTGTGTCGCTCGGGTCCATGCTTATGCACACAACCCACATGCCCTTACTCCCGCTCTGCACCCTTGGCCACCAGAAACCTCCATGGAGCCTTCCATGAGCTCGGATGCATCCAGTCCCAGCACCAAGCAAGTCTGAGAAAGTTTTCCCAGACTGACTCCCGCCCACTCCAAGGGGAGGCGGGATCAGGAGGATCCAGGCTGGAGGGTGAGGTCCAGGGAGGCGTGGGTGTCACGCGGAGGACCCTGTGTGGGTGCGGGTGTGTGAGTGTGTGTCGCTCGGGTCCTCGCTCATGCACACACCCACACACCCACACTCCCGCTCTGCACCCTTGGCCACCAGGAACCTCGCAGAGTTCAGCCCGCTTGCCAGTCCCCGCCCACTTGGTTGAGCCTTCGGTAGGACCCTGGCTTTGTATATAAATAGATACCCACACAGATGCCTAACAGCTAGCAAGTCCTTTTAACCTCTCTGTTAAGATGTATCCTGGTTTCAAAAATGTTAAAATTTGAAGAAAGGAGTATGCGTACAAATGGAGGAAATTGTACTTTGAGTACAATTCAGGACTACTGCAGAAGTGTTTGTAACAGGCAATTTTGGAAAAACAGAACAAAACTCAAATACATACTCTGTCTCATCCTGCCCCTGTCATTGGAGCAGGTAGATCACTCCACAGTGACCAGGTCCAGTGTATCTGGGACCCCAAAATCAGTCTTAGTTCCCCGGAAAGGAAGCCACCCAACTTTTTGAAGTTTGTGGGGGAAGGGTGCGGACACCCAGCTCCCTGCATTCGATTGCAGGGGGTCTGCTCAGGGTGCCTATGTATGCAAATTAACCGCCATCTTGGTCAGGTTTATTTGCATACTCTCTCTGATCGGCTGGTGGGCGTGGCTTGGCTGATGGGCGTGGCTGTTGGGCGTGGTTTGGGTGTAGCGAAGGTGTGGTCAATTTGCATATTACCCTTTTATTAGGTAAGATAACAGTAATAGGTAGCTTTTACTGAGAACTTACTGTGTCGGGCATTTTTCATACATTATTTCTAATTCTTAAACAACTTACCCTATGAATGAATAAAATTGAGTCTGTAAAAATGGGGAAGCAGGAGCGGGGGGCGGGGGGAGGGGGAGACTGTCAATGTCTCAGAGACAGTAAGAGGAAAAACCAAAACTTGAATGCATGGATCCAATTGAGTTTGAAGCCTATGCCCATCCTGTGTGCTATGCTGCCTCTTTAGACAAGGTGGTTCCACACCTGGGCCAGGTATGAGATAAGATGCCCATTTTTTATTCTGATCTTTGAGTCCTCCCATAGTCTTCCTTTATCTATTCTCCATCTCAAAGAATTGATGTGATGTCAAGGGGGACCACCCCTGAAATTGTCCTAACAGATGCTTAGTAGATATGGGGCCTACATAACTCATCCTTGGTGAGGTGCTTGCTTGATTTTAGCACCAGAATGTAAGAATGGTTTGGAACATGAATTACCATGATGTTTCTCAGGGAAGCAGTCAGGACCTAAAACTTTGGCAACCACCATTTTACTGGTATGCTTTCCAACTATGAAGAGTGATGCCAGGAGCGGAGGAAATGCCCAGGAATAGCTTCCAACATTCCTGAGTTAGCTGCCCTGAGTATGATCTGCTGCTTTACCCCAAGGTTGACTCTGAAGAAGCTCTCCGTCAGCTTCTACCTGCTACAGAAAACATCACCACATTTGGGTCTCCCACCAACTCTCTATTTTTGCAAAGCCCCGTGGTTCTCACTTATTCTGAACCAATTTTGCCTAGTTCCATAACCACCACTTGAGATAAATTTAATTTTACACTCAATGCATCCACATATATTTGAATTAGGCTTTAAGGACACCCTGCATTTTAAATTATTCCCAAGCCAAACAGAACACTCTAAGAGGCTCCTGAGAACAGAGCATGTACGTAACCCCTACTGAAGGACATTGGGTATCCTCTTAGGGCAAGAGTGATAAGCACATATTTGGTCCTCAGTAGGATTGTGTCTTTTGTGCCATACCATTCACAGCATATGGCTTTGAATAAGTTCTCAACATGGCTTGTTGATTTCTGAGTTGGTGTAGAGGGTTGGTGAAAAAGAAAGAAGGGGGAGTTCAGCAGTAAAGAAGAGGAGCAAAGTCCTAGCCAGTTTGGCTCAGTGGATGGAGGGTAGGCCTGTGGACTGAAGGGTCCTGGGTTTGATTCCAGTCAAGGACATGTACTTTGGTTGCAGGCTCCTCCCATGGTCAGGGCTCATGTGGGAGGCAACCAATCAAGGTGTATGTTTCTCTCACATCGATACTTCTCTCTGTCTTTCCCTCTCTCTTTCACTCTCTCTAAGAATCAATGGAAAAATATCCTCAGGTGAGGATTTAAAAAAACAAAAAAGAATTGGAACTCTGCCCCTTCCTGGGAGATCCAGAGGTTTAGACTCATCATTCCACCTAAAGCCCTTTCAGAAACAGACTTTTGAGTGATTAAGATTGAAAATTGGCTGGCAGATGAAGGCAGGCAGAGATGGAGCCCAGGGAACCTGGGGAAGTTTGCTGGGCCCCATGCTGCTAACAAATTGGCCTTAGAATGCAGTTAGGCCCCTCCATCACACAGCCAAGTTCTGTGGAGAAAGACACAAACTGTGGTTTGCTTAAAGTTTCAAACAGGTTGCTGAAAGCCAAAGGACAGTTTCTGACAGTGGTTAGCACCTAAGTACCTCCTGGGAAATCCAGAATTAGCAGACGAAACAGTCAGCCTCAGTCATCAGAATAGCAGAATCCAAAAGGAGCTACCAGGAGGTACTAAATTCTGCTGAGATGAATGGCACTTTTCTTTCTTCATCTTTCTTCTTTATTGATCTCTTATTATTTTAGTCTCTCTCTATTGTTTCATAGATCTAATTTTTCCCTATCCTTTTCTTACCCTATTTTTTCTTCTTTCTCCTGCTTTCTCTTCATTTGTCCTTTTCTTATTTTTTGTCTATATACTTTCTCCTCTATTTTCCTTGTCATAATTATTTCCTTCTTCATTTCTTTTTATACCATTTCCTCCATTATTTATTCTTATTTTCTTTCTTTCATCTCTGACCTTTCATATTCCTTTTTCTTTCCCTTTTTTCTCCTCCTTTTTTCCTCTTCTTCTATTATTGTTTTCTTTGTTTCTTCCTAATTATCTCTTATTTTGTGGTTGCTTGTGTTGTTGTTGTAGAGGTCTTGTGTATGTTTTTGTGTTGTTTTTTGTTTTGTTTGTTGTGTTCTGTTCTGTTAGCACCCTCCCAACAATTCACATGACATGGTTGGGGGTGAGCCTCACAGTCAGCCAGCCTGAGAGGAAATCCCCCCCATGAATGGAACAAGAACATTCAATATCCAATTACAACAGGACAGCCCAAATAACTCACATAAGGGACATTCCTAGAGCACCCAGCTCAGGAGATCTAAAAGACTGCACTGCTGGGACCCACAAAATACTTATGACATAAGACCACTACACATACACTGGGAGGCATAGCAATTTGCTCTAATATGCAGAAAGAAATACAAAGAGACAGCAAAAATGGGGAGACAAAGAAACAACCTTCAAATGAAAAGAAAGGAGGAAACTCCAGAAAGAAATGGAGGCAAGCAATTTATCAGATATAGAGTTCAAGCAATGACTATAAGGATGACCAATGAGAATTGTAATAAAATTAGTGGGAACTACAACAGCATGAAACAAGAAATATAAACCATAAGTAAGAATCCATTGGAAATTAAGCATAACATATCTGACATCAATAATACACTGGAAGGAATCACGCCGAAGCCGGTTTGATTCAGTGGATAGAGCATCGGTCTGCAGACTGAAAGGTCCCAGGTTCGATTCCAGTCAAGGGCATGTACATTGGTTGCGGGCACATCCCCAGTAGGGGATGTGCAGGAGGCAGCTAGTCGATGTTTCTCTCTTATCGATGTTTCTAGCTCTCTATCCCTCTCCCTTCCTCTCTGTAAAAAATCAATAAAATATATTTTTTTTAAAAGTAGATTAAATTAGGCAGAAGATCAAATCAGAGTGACTTTGAAGAAAATGTAGAAGAAAACACCCAATTAGAGCAGCAAAAAGAAAAAAGAATTAAAAAGCATGAAGATCATTTAAGAGAACTTTGGGACAACATGAAATGTAACAACCTCCACATCATAGGAGTACAAGAAGAAGAAAGTGAGCAAGGAATAGATAACTTGTTTAACTCTTTGCACTCACTTGCTTTTTTCTCGATTCCTTTATTCTAATGCTAACCGTGTCGAGTCACACTCGACATCCGAGTGCAAGAGGTTAAAGAAATAATGGCAGAAAACACTTCTAACCTGGTGAAGGAAAAGTCACACAAGTTCAAGAAGCACAGAGAGTTCCAATGAAGATGAACCCAAAGATACCCACTCCAGGACACATCATAATCAAAATGAAAAACAGTAAAGACAAAGAAAGAATCTTCAAAGCAGCAAGAGAGAGGCAGAAAATTACCCACAAGGGAGCCACCATTAGAATGTCAGGTGATTTCTTAACAGAAATATTTAAGGCAAGATTGAAATCATATCAAGCATAATATCAGATCACAATGGCATAAATCTAGAAATAAATTCAGTAAAAACACTCAAAAATATTCAAACACATGGAGGCTAAATAGCATGTTATTAAACAATGAATGGGTTACCAATGAAAGCAAGGAAGAAATTTAAAAAAAAAAACACAAAAAAACCTTCTTGGAAACAAATGAAAAATCAGTCCTGAGAGGGAAGTTCATAGCATTACAGACCTACCTCAAGAAACAAGAAAAAATTCTAATAAACTATCTAACATTACAACTAACAGAATTATAAAGATAACAACAATAAAGGCCCAGAGTAAGTAGAAGGAAGGAAATAATAAAAAGTAAAGGGAAAATAAATGACATAGATGCTAAAAAACACACACACACACACACAAAAAAAAAAACAACCCAAAAGATCAATGAATCCAAGAACTGGTTCTTTGAAAAGATAAACAGAATGGATGAACCTTTAGCCAGATTCATCAAGAAACAAAGAGGACCCAAATAAATTAAATCAGGAATGAAAGGCGAATTAACAACTGACCCCACAAATCCTACATAATAAAAGCCTAATATGCTAAGTGCCCAGTCGTCTGGTCATCTGTTCAACCAACCAAAGTGTAACATGCTAATGATATGCTAAGGCCACCCAACTGCTTGCTATGACATGCACTGACCACCAGGGGGAAGACTCTCTGACCTGTAGGTTAGCTTGCTGCTGGGAGGGTGGGGGGTCTGGCCCATCAGGACTGAGTGAGATGGGCAGGACATGCCCTGGAGCCCTCCTGCAGTCCCTCCCCAGTTGGCCAACCTCCTGCATCCCTCCCCGGCCCCAATCATGCACCAGTGGGGTCCCTCAGCTTAGCCTGTGCCCTCTCAAAATCTGGGACCCCTCAGGGGAGGTCAGAGAGCTGGTTTTGGCCTGATCCCGCTCAACACAGGAGCTTCCCTCTGGTGATCAGTGCACTCCCACAGGGAGAGCACCACTCAGCCAGAAGCCAGGCTCATGGCTGGCGAGCGCAGTGGTGGTGGCAGGAGCCTCTCCTGCCTCCACAGCAGCACTAAGGATGTCCAAATGCCAGCTTAGGCCCTCTCCCTGGCAATCGGACATCCCCCCGAGGGCTCCCAGACTACAAGAGGGCGCAGGCCAGGCTGAGGGACCCCCCACCCCGAATGCATAAATTTTGTGCACCGGGCCCCTAGTATACTAAGAAAATAATATGAGCAACTATATGCCAATAAGTTGAACAACCTGACCAAAATGGACAAATTCCTAGGAAAATACAATCTTTCAAAACTGAATTAGGAAGAATCATAAAACCTGAATAGGTCAATAATAATAATAATAAAACCTGAAATTGAAGCAGTAATAAAAAAACTCACAGAAAAAGAAAAAAGAAAAGAAAGAAAAAAGACAAAAAGCCCTCGTCCAGATGGCTTCACATGGCAGTTTTGTCAAACATTCAAAGAAGAATTAACATCTATCTTCCTCAAATTATTCCAAAAAATCCCAGAGGAAGGAACACCTACAAACTCATTTTATGAAACCAACATTATCCTAATCCAAAACCAGATAAAGACACTAAAAAGAAAGAGAATTACAGGCCAATATCCTTGATGAACATAGATGCTAAAATCCTCAACAAAATACTGGTAAATTAGATCCAGCAATATATTAAAAATATCATATACCATGACCAAGTGGAATTTATTCCAGTCATGCAAGGCTGGTACAATATTCATATATGAATAAGTGTGATAACATCACATAAACAAATTTAAAAACAAAAATCATATGATCATATCAATAGATGCAGAAAAAGTATTCAACCAAAATCTAAGACCAATTTTTAATAAAAACTCTCAGCAAAGTGGGAATAGAGGGATCATACCTTGACATAATAAAGTCCATATATGACAAACCTACTCACTGAGAAAAACTAAAAGCATTCTCTCTAAGAACAGGAACAAAACAGGGATGTTTGCTTTTACCACTCTTGTTCAACCATAGTACTGGAAGTTCTAGCCACAGCAATCAGACAAGAAGAAAAAAATAAAAGACTTCCAAATTGAAAAGGAGGAAATACAACTATCAATATTCGCAGATGACATGATATTGTACATAGAAAACCCTAGGACCAGCCAGCATGGCTCAGTGGTTGAGTGTCAGCCTATGAACCAAGAGGTCACATTTTAATTCCTGGTCAGGGCACATGCCCCAGTTGTAAACTCAATCCCCAGTAGGGGGTGTGCAGGAGGCAGCCAATCAATTATTCTCTCTCATCATTGATGTTTCTAGCTCTTGCTCCCTTTCCCTTCCTCTCTGAAATCAATAAAAATATATTAAAAAAAAAAAAAAAACTAAAGATTCCTAATAAATGAATTCAGCAATGTAGTGGGATACAAAATTAACACCCAAAAATAAATGGCATTTTTATACATCAATAATGATATCTCAGAAATAGAAACTAAAAAAAAAAAAAATCCCATTTATCTTTGCAGAAAAGAAATTAAGATACTTAGGAATAAAGTAAACCAAGGAGGTAAAAGACCTATGCTCAGAAAACTACAGGATGTTGAAAAAGAGATTTAAAAAAACATAAACAAGTGGAAGAATATACTGTGTTAATGATTGGTAGGATTAATATCATTAAAATGTCCATACTACCAAAAGCAATCTATAGATTCAAAGCAATCCCTATTTCACAGAGCTAGAACAAATACTCCAAAAATTCATATGGCACCAAAAAAGACTCAGAATAGCCTCAGCAATCTTGAGAAAGAAGAACAAAGTTGGTGGGATCACAATACTGGATATCAAGTTATACTACCAAGCCACTGTAATCAAAACAGTCTGGTACTGGCACAAGAACAGGCATGTAGATCAATGGAACAGAACAGAGGACCCAGAAACCAACCCAACCCATTATGCTCAATTCATATTTGACAAAGGTGGCAAGAACATACAATAAAGACAGTCTCTTCAATAAGGGTGTTGGGAAAACTGGACAGATATATGCCCCAAAATTGAAACTAGACCACCAACTTACACCATAAAGGAAAATAAACTCAAATGGATAAAATACTTAAATATGAGTAGTGAAACTATAAAAACTCTAGAAGAAAACAGGCAACAAAATATCAGACATCTCACACTGCAGAATTTTCAGATACATCACCTAGGGCAAGAGAAACAAACAAAAAATAAACAAATGGGACTATATCAAACTAAAAAGCTTCTGAACAGTGAAAGAAACCCACGTCAAAGTGAAAAGAGACCCTGCTTTATAGGAGAACATATTTGCCATTGATACATCTGATAAGGGGTTAATTTCCAAAATATGTAAAGTACTTAGACAACTCAACACAAGGAAGACAAACAACCCACTTAAAAATGGTCAGAGGATCTGAATAGTCACTTCTCCAAAGAGGACATACAAATGGCCAAGATACAACTGAAAAAATGCTCAACGTCACTAATCATCAGAGAGATGCAAATTGAAACAACAATGAGATACCACCTCACACCTGTTAGAATGGCTACTATCAATAAATCAATAAACAACAAGTGCTGGTGAGGATGTAGAGAAAAAGGAACCCTAGTACATTGCTGGTGGGAATGCAGATTGGTAAACCACTATGGAAAACAGTGTGGAGTTTCCTATGGAACTGCCATTTGACCCAGTGATCCCAGTCTAGGAACATATCCTAAGAAGCCTGAAACACCAATTAGAAAGAATATATGCACTCTAATGTTCATAGCAGCGTTATTTACAATAGCTGAGATCTGGGAACTGCCCAAGTGCCCATCAGTAGATGAATGGATGAAAAAGACCATGGTACATTTGCACAATGGAATACTATGCAGCTGTTAGAAAGAAGGATCTCTTACCCTTTGAGACAGTATGAAGGGACCTGGAGAGTATTATGCTAAATGAAATAAGCCAGACAGAGAAAGACAAATATCACATGATCTCACCTAAATGTGAAATCTAATGAACCAAATAAACTGATGAACAAAATAGATCCAGAGACATTGAAGCATGCAACAGACTGACGTATTCCAGAGGGAGGTGGTGTGTGTGGGGGTGAGGGGTGGTGGGGGGAAAGGGATTAACCAAAGAACTTATATGTGTAACCCATGGACACAGACAATGTGGTGAAGGCCTGTGGAGGGTATGGGAGCAGGGTGGAGGGGGTCAATAGGGGCAGAAAGGGGGACATCTGTAATACTTTCAACAATAAAGATAATTTTTTTAAAAGAATTAGAGCTCTGGCCGGTGTGGCTCAATTGGCTGGAGTGTCATCCTATGTACCAAAGGGTGGCAGGTTCAATTCCCTGTCGGGGCACATGTCTAGGTTGTGGTTTGGGTCCCCAGTCTAGGCACATGTGGGAGGCAACTGATCGATGTTTCTTTCTCACATCAATGCTTCTTTCTCTCTCTCTCCTTTCCTCTCTCTCTCAAAATCAATTTTAAAATATCCTTTAAAATTTATCACCAGAGAGATAATTTTTTTAAAAAGACTCAGATAATTTCCATAATCAGTGTTGTTTACTATTTACTACCAAGGAAAAATACATTTTCAATGAAGAACCCTTTGTGATTAAACAGGAAAATGATAATGAAAATAAGCATTCCAGATTTTCTTTTTTTTTAAATATATTTTATTGATTCTTTACAGAGAGGAAGAGAGAGAGAGAGAGAGAGAGAGAGAGAGAGAGAGAGTTAGAAACATCGATGATAGAGGAACATTGATCAGCTGCCTCTTGCACAACCCCTACTGGGGATGTGCCCGCAACCAAGGTACATGCCCTTGACCAGAATCGAACCTGGGACCTTTCAGTCTGCAGGCCAACGCTCTATCCACTGAGCCAAACCGGTTTCGGCATTCCAGATTTTCTTTATCTTTCTTTCTTCTCTTTTTCATTTATTCCTTTTTTTAAAATATATTTTTATTGATTTCAGAGAGGAAGGAAGAAGGAGAGAAAGATAGAAACATCAGTGATGAAAGAGAAACATTGATTGGCTGCCTCCTGCAAACCCCGCACTGGGGATCGAGCCCACAACCTGGGCATGTGGCTTTGACCGGAATCAAACCTGGGACCTTTCAGTTCGCAGGCCAACACTCTATCCACTGAGCCAAACTGGCTAGGGCTCTTTTAAAATCCCCCTCCATGCCCCACCCTCCATGGAAGTAGATACCTTTACCAGACACAATTTATGCTCACATTTTTGTCTCTAGATATAATTATCAGCAAACAGCTATTGGAAGAATTGTTGAAAACCTTTTTAAAGTTACTGTCTTTCAAATAACCTACTTCTATTTATTTCTTCCATTGGCTAGCTTAAGTCAAGAAGCATGGAAAGTGCATGTGTATCTATGTGTCCTTGTACCTTTCCACTTTCCCTCTTCTTTTCTACCTTTTCTACTTTCTGGATTTTGGCAATTAGCAGTTATACAGATATTAATTTTCTGAATATTTGCATAAAATAACACTACAAAACAGGGATAAAGTACTCCATCTTTTTTTTTTCCTTATTAACTATATGGGTTAATAGAATGAACATTGAACTTAAGAATCAGAGACTTAGATTCAACTTCTGGATTTATTAATTTGCTAGCTGTGTGATGAAAATGTATTTAAACTCTACAGTTGACTTACCTGTAAAGTATGATAATACCTGCCTCACAGTGTTATTCTTAATATTCAATGAACAGATGTATGTAAAGTATTTGGCACTTAGTACCAGATACTCAATAAGTACTCAACATATGGTTTATTCCTTTCTGGGAAAACCAGAGAAGTTGATCTTAACACATGGTGGAGACACATCATTACTACATGGGTGCCTGAAAGACCAAGTAGGGGTCCAGCTTAACATGGTAGAAGTAGAAGCCTCTACCAGAGCTGTCATGTTGTAAAGAGAATTGACTATCTTAGGTATAACTATTAGTCAGGAAGCTAAATAACCTCATCTGGTTTTCCTGGTGCATGTAAGATCTGGAGTTCTCATTTGCTTCCAAATGATGAAAGAAGACTCACAAAAACAATTGAGATTGAAGTCTTGCCAGTCAGGTGGTTGGATATAGAAAATTATTTTATTTTAATGCAATAAAGAAATGTGACATATCTTACATTATGGGTTGCAGAGCAATTACCACCAAACTCTATTTTTATCCCAGTTATATAGAGCTGCCTTTTTGCTCTTAACAATGCCTTCCTGCCCTTCTAACAAGACTCTTGAGAATGAGGATGAGTGGCTTCTCCTTTTTAGTTGCCCAGACAAGCCTACTCCCTAACCTGACCAGGTAGAAAGATTATAAGAGTGGTTCAGCATGTGAGAAAAAGTGACTTAAATTCACTTTGTAGAGTAAGGTGGGATGTAAAAGATGCATAGACAATGGAAAGGAAAACTCTACCTCCTCCTTTTTAAAAATTAATTTAAGGAGGAACTAAGATGGTGGCATAGGTAAACACCTAGACTCACTACTTCCCACAACCGCATCAAAATTACAACTAAAATACAGAGCAATCATTATCCAGAACCACCTGAAAGCTGTCTGAATGGAAGTCCCACAACTAGAGAAGTAAAGAAGAAAGCACATTGAGATTGGTAGGAGGGGTGGAGGCGCAGAAGGGGCTGGACCAGCACTCATGTGTACTGATTTTTTAATCAGGAGGGAGATTGTCTCTGTGGAGGGCCCCTGTGAGGAGCAAGGGGTCCCAGCTCCACACCAGAACCCTGGCCCAGGCTTCCAGAGCTGGGAAAAGAAGTTCCTATATACAAGCTGTAAAAATCAGTGGGGATTGGAGCTCAGTGACACAGAGGCTGTTGGAGACCCAGCTGTTCCTCTTAAAGTGCTGGCACATGAACTAAACTTACAAGGTCCCACTTCCTTTGAGCTCCAGCACCAGGGCGAGGCTCTGGAAGACACAGATACAAATGAGGAGGAACTAGATTGTCTGTCATTGGGGGCAGGAACTCGGTGGTGGCTTTCTCCCAGAAAAAGGTGCTCGCCCAAGTCATTGTTCCTATGCTGGGACCTCCCCAGTTGCAGGGCTGACTGACAGCCATTTCTGTTTGCTTCACCCTGGTGATTCTCTGAGACCCTGCTCCATCCAATTTGTAGCCCCACCCAACCTGTGTGCAACTTTTGCATATGAAGGACCTGAGCTCAGGCTTCAGATTTTGCTAAAATCTCTCAAACAAGCTGAAGCTGGATCAGAGTGCCCCAAACCTATCAATAAAAGGCCCAAGACCCAGCACTAGCACCAGCTTTCTTTGCTTCACAGCTGGGCCTCACCTGGACACTTCTAAACCTTATACAAATAGGAGGAATCTGCAGATCTCTTTGTAGCTCCTGCCAAGTGGTCTCAGGCAGTGGCTGGCTTTGCATCACCCTGGAGACACAAGAGCCAGTGCACCTAGTAGTCGGTATCAGACCATACCAAATCACAACTCTATACATCCGTAAGAGACACACTCAAGGGGCAGACTCAGTGAGCACCAAAGCCTCATTGAAGCAAGTCTTGCTCCACAGGGGTGTCTCCTGAACAGCAGCTCTCCCACTGTAGTTGCAGCTGCTCTTCACAGCCAATTGTTCTGGAGGTCAATTCCTCCTGGGGACACCAACAACAATCAAGTCTCAACTACAACAAGACTGTGCACACAGCACACAAAGGGGTGCACCTAGAGTGCCCAGATAAGGTGACTGGGGTGGCTAAGCTACTGGGCCCTTTAGGATACCTACTACACAAGGTCACTATACCAACTCAAGGAGACATAGCAGCTCTACAAAGTACATAGAAACAAACACAGTTAAGCAGCCAAAATGTGGAGACAAAGAAATATGTCATAAATGAAAGAAATGGAAGCAAACAAACTACTGGATATAGAGTTCAAAACCACGGTTATATGGTTACTCAAGAATCTTCATGAGACCTCCAAGGGACTTAGTGAGACTTTCAAGGATCTTAGTGAGAATGTCAAACAAATGGAAAAGGACCAGGCAGAAATTAATTATGCACTGACTGAAATAAAGAATAATATACAGAAATTCAACAATAGAGTAGAAAATTCTGAGAATCAAATCAATGATGTGAAATATGAGGAAGGAAAGACACCCTATCAAAAGAGCAAAAAGAAAAAAAATCCAAAAATATGAAGATAGTGTAAGGAGTCTCTAGGACAACTTTAAGTGTACTAACATTTGCATTATGGGGGTGCCAGAAGAAGAGAGAGAGCAACATATTGAAAACATATTTGAAAAGAAAAATGACAGGAAACTTCTCCTACCTGGTGAAAGAAATAGACTTACAAGTCCAGGAAACACAGAGAGTCCCAAAAAAGAGGAAGACAAAGAGGACCACAACAAGACACATCATAATTAAAATGCCATGGGTTAAAGCCAAAGAGAGAATCTTAAAAGCAGCAAGAGAAAAGCAGTTAGTTACCTACAAAGGATTGCCCATACTACTGTCAGCTGATTTCTCAACAGAAACTATGCAGGACAGAAGGAAGTGGCAAGAAATATTCAAAGTAATGAATAGCAAGAACCTACAACCAAGATTACTCTACTCATCAAAAGCTATCATTTAGAACTGAAGGTCAGATAAAGAGTTTCACAGACAAGAAAAAGTTAAAAGAGCTGATCACCACCAAACCAGAACAAGAAGAAAATTATCAAAAATATGAACAATAAAATGGCTGTGGGCAGTGTCATTTATCCCAAGTGTGCCCTGCAAATATCATCATTATCTATATATGCCAGGAGAAGTTTTGGAAATATCTGTATAGTTCTGAAGTGAAATGCTCCCTAGAGATCATCAACATCTAAAACAGGATACTGTAAAGAAAGTAGTGTTGATAGATTCATAACTGTGGTGTCATTTACAATTGTGTTTGCTTTTTCAATTTTTAAATCTTTACACCTCTTTTTTAAAACCTAGAACCTTTCAAGTCAGTAATAAAAGAGTGTAGTTTATTTATGACCATGTCAAATCTAGCCAGAAGGAATCTAAAATTTCTGGCTAAGAATCACCAATCACTTCTCTAAGGAGAGAAGGTCTAGAGCCAGATGGACCTGAACAAAGTTTGCTCCTCTTCTAGGTCATTGGGCATGAGACAGAGAGAGGGATGGAAGGGAGAAAGAGCAGTTCTTCTAGCCAAGTTCTCAAGGTGCTAATGAAATACTGAGGTAAGGGGGGCTCTTTATAAAAAAAATCTAAAAAACTCCAAACAACCTTAAAAATGGTACATACAAATTTATTTTGTTCCTAAACAGACAATCCTTTGACACAAAGTATTAAACCAGAGATCTGACCTCAGAATTGTATCAACTATTGCATCAAAATACTCACTAGCCCAACCCATGTGACTCAGTGGTTGAGCGTTGACCTATGAACCAGGAGGTCATAGGTTCAATTCCAGGTCAGGGCACATGCCCAGATTGTGGGCTTGATCCCCAGTGTGGGGTGTGCAGGAGGCAGCTGATCAGTGATTCCCTCACATCATTGATGTTTCTATCTCTCTCTTCCCCCTCCCTTCCTCTCTGAAATAAATAAAAATATTTTAAAAAATACTCACCAAATCTTAGTACCCTAGATAGGACTACTGCAGTATAAATCCTTGAAGATCAACCAATAACTATAACTTATGGCAGTGAGCTGAATTGTGGCCCCCAAAAGATATGTCCAACCAGAACCTTAAAATGTGTCTCCATCCAAGGAAAATCAAAGGTTGCCAGTAGCCCTCAGAACCTAGAAAAAGGTATGGAATTGATTCTCCCTCAGAGTCTCCAGGGAAATCAACCTTGCCAGCACCTTGATTTCAGATCCTTGCCTTCTAGAACTATGAAAGAATGAATTTCTGTTTGTTTTTTGTTTTGTCTTGTTTTTAATTTATCTTTATTGTTAAAAGTATTACAGACTAGAGGCTCAGTGCACGAATTTGTGCACCAGTGGGGTCCCTTGGCCTGGCCTGTGGGATGGGGTTGAAACTGGCTCTCCAACATCCCCTGAGGGGGCCCAGATTGTGACAGTGCACAGGCCAGGCCGAGGGACCCCACTGGGGCCAGGGAGGGACTGTGGGAAGGCTCAAGGGCATGTCCAGCCCATCTCACTCAGTCCCTATTGGCCAGACCCCAGCAACAAGCTAACTTACTGGTCACAGCATCTGCTTCCTGGTGGTCAGTGCACATCATAGAGAGCAGTTGAGCGGCCTTAGCATATCATTAGCATATTACACTTTGAGTGGTTGAATGGCTGACCAGACACTTAGCATATTAGGCTTTTATTATATAGGATGTCGCCCTTTGTTCCCCATTCTGTTGTTTCAAGCTGCTATGTTTGTGATAATTTGTTACAGTGACTCTAAGAAATGAATACACTTCCTTTCATGAGAAACCATCTTTTGACTCACTTAACAGTAAAGAGGAAAGAGACATGTTATTATCTGCTCTTACAGATATAGAAACTGAGACACAAATAGATAGTATCTCTAGGTCTTCTGACTCCCAACCCAGGTTCTTCACAGCTGACTGACTGCATCCCATGTAGAAAGAGTAGCACCTGCAAACACTCAGAAATATAATTACTCTGGTAAAGACACAATTAACTACAAAAATTCCAGTGAGCAAAAGCTTCAAGGGTCCACTCATATTATCTCCAACCGGGTTTTGATTGTCATCTATAACTTAAATGCTATGTCTCACATCCTGTATTCCCTATTGTCCAAAGTTTTGGCCTATGATAATAGTGCACAGAACCTGATTAGACTGTGAACTTCAAAAGGCAAGAGCTACATCTCTTCTGCTATTTCATCCTTGGCAGCTAGCACAGGATTTAAAAAATACTGGTTGAGTAAGTGAGTGTGGCTGCCCTGTCTAACCCTAACTCAACAAGGTATGGCTGACCAGATTTGGAGGGTGTTTAATGGAAGTCATTGATGGGACTCACCTGTTACTCTTTTGTTTCTTATCAGTATAGTTGTCATTAGATTTAAAGTTTACCCTAATTCAGCATGATCCCATCTCCCAATCTTTATCTTAATTACATCTGCAAAGACCCTTACTCTAAAAGGACAAATTTTGAGGTTCTGATTGGCTATATCTTTGGGGGGGGGGTCACAATTCAGCAGAGTGATTGACTCCAGCAGAGTCATTAAAAACCCACACAGATGGCTCCCCAACCTGTGCTCAGAACATCAGGACCTGCCTCAGTTATACACACACCAAGCCAGCATCTCCAGCCTCTATTCCACAGGAAAATGACTGGCCAATGACCTCACGAGCTGCTTCACTCCTATGGGCCCACATGTGCCAGGGTGGTGGTGGTGTGGTAATCCAGAAATCATACTGCTGCATGGGGATGAATGTGACATTACTATGGGAAAACATTGAATCCTTTCTAATTTTTCAGATAAGTGATTTTTAAGCTGAAGTATGCCTTTGCTATAGCTCTTTTCTTGCAGCACAATCACAACTGACAGGACTCACCAATACATTTCCACACTGTGATTGTGAAACTCTGGTCTGGATAATTGCTATGCTTTTAGTTTCTGAGACCAGAGTGCTGGCCATTTCAAGGAAAGAATATCAGCTGCCAATTCTGCTCTAGAAAGGGTGGGACACTCCGGAAACTTGCCCAATGGGTTTCTGGGACAGATTCCTGGGGAAAGACCAAGAGAGTAAGCTGCCACAGGCACAGAACATACACTGATCTGGCTATTCTAATGTCCCAGAGCCAGGCAAAATCTCAGCCTACTTCCATTAATACTCTGATTAAACCCAAGTTGTCTTGGCACTAGGAGGCTCCAGCCTGGAGAAGATCACATTAAAACCCCTAGGACTTGGGTTGAGATTTTGCTGAGATAAGTGGGACACCACCATCATTCTAAAGCTACAACTGATGTGGGCCACAGTTAAGTGTGTTCTGAAAGAGGGGAAAACAACAAATATCTCTGTGTCAGACATTTTACCCTTTGCACTCGCTTGCTTTTTTCTCGATTCCTTTATTCTACTCGGGATTTAATTTTTTAAATACCCCAGATTTCACAAAGCGCGGCAGTAGAATAAAAAACTGGTTTCTTTTCATACAAACTTATTTATTTGGAATTTTTATATTTCAAATTATTGATACATTCAAAGAGTATAAAAAGAGCTGCTACCGATGCTAACCGTGTCGAGTCACACTCGACATCCGAGTGCAAAAGGTTAAGTATGTTGCAGAGGCAGAGCACAGCCACAAAGACCTTTATGAAGATGACTTTCATGCTCCACAGCCTGATCTTATGCAGCACTCACAGCACATGTGAGCCTTTCATACCAAATGTAGAAATTAGCGTCAGACCTGGTACAGAGTATCAATCAATCAACACACGTTTATTGGCTGCCTACTGCATGAGAAGAGTATCAGACAACCCTAGCTTTGAAAGTCTATAATGACAGGTGGTGTCATCCATCTCATGCTCCTCCTGCATCAAAAACCTCTCCCTTCATCTCCAGTTATTGAAATCCTAACCAGCCCTTAGGGTCATGTCAAAGACACCCTCCTTTGTGAAGCCTCTTTTGATTACATCCCCAGCCCCATCTTCACAAATATAATTCTTCCTCTCTTTGAACCACTCAAAGCATTTAGTTCCTACCTCTAGGATGACACTAATCAGAATCTACTTGGAGAAGTTATTTTCAGAAGTCAAATTCCCAACCAGATTATAAATTCCTTGAAAGCATCATTATGCTTATCACTGGGCCCTTCACAGAGAGGTTGTTAAATGCATTTATTTAAATTATTTAAACTGCATATGGATTAATAAGGTTGCATTCAGGATGTTTCTTGTCCTCCAAAAGTGATTTTTATAGAAGGAATACACACACACACACACACACACACACACACACACACTCCTAAGAAACAGAAATTAAAAGAGGAGTTATGTTGCCAAAACCGGTTTGGCTCAGTGGATAGAGCGTCGGCCTTCGGACTCAAGGGTCCCAGGTTCGATTCCGGTCAAGGGCATGTACCTTGGTTGCAGGCACATCCCCAGTAGGGGGTGTGCAAGAGGCAGCTGATCGATGTTTCTCTCTCATCGATGTTTCTAACTCTCT
Source organism: Eptesicus fuscus (assembly GCF_027574615.1). Taxonomy (NCBI): domain Eukaryota; kingdom Metazoa; phylum Chordata; class Mammalia; order Chiroptera; family Vespertilionidae; genus Eptesicus; species Eptesicus fuscus. Next base: position 96,891,552 of record NC_072477.1, read on the forward strand.
ATCCCTCTCTCTTCCTCTCTGTAAAAAATCAATAAAATATATTTTAAAAAAAAAAAGAGGAGTTATGTTGACAGAGTATGGACACCAAAAGCACAATAGTATATGAACTTCCAAAACTGGAATTAAAGTTTCACTGTAATCAGATTAGTTTTCCTTATTTATATTTCAGGTTAAAATTGCCATGCAATTATATTTTCCAAGAAGTACAGTCACTCAACTAAGAGTGTACAAAACTGAGTTCTAGCATTGGTTTTGCTACTAGCTAGCCATTTGACTCTAGAAGAGGCTAAATCTCTCAATCCAAACTTCCACAAAGTTAGGGAATTTTTAAAATCATCTTTTTACTTTTTAATTACAATTGAAAAACAATATTATATTAGTTTTAGGTGTACAGCCCAGTGATTAACATTATAAAACTTTGTAAGTGATCATTCCAAAATATCTCATACCCATCTGACACCATGTCTAGTTTTTAGAATATTATTGACTATACTAGAGGCCCAGTGCACAAAATTCGTACACAGAGGGGGGATTCCCTCAACTCAGCATGCACCCTCTCCAATTGGGGACCCCTTGGGGGATGTCCAACTGCCAGCAGTCAGACATCCCTCTCACAATCTGGGACAACTGGCTCCTAACTGCTCACCTGCCTGCCTGCCTGCCTGATTGCCCCTAACTGTTTCTGCCTGCCAGCCTGATCACCCCTAACTGCCCTCTCCTGCAGGCCTGATGTCTCCCCCAACTGCCCTCCTCTGCTGGCCAATTTGGTTCTGATTATTCGGTTCCTATGCCAGCCTCAAAAGCTTCACCTCCTAGGCAGCCATTGGCTCCCCACTGCACCCAGATTTGGTTCTCATTGGTTGGTTCCTATTCCAGTCACCTCCTAGGCAGCCATTGGCTCCCCACAGCACCCACCTTTGGTTCTCATTGGTCGGTTCCTATGCCAGTCAGCGTCAAAAGCTCCACCTCCTAGACAGCCATTGGCTCCCCATAACACCCACCTTTAGTTCTGATTGGTCAGTTCCTATGCCAATCAGCAACAAAAGCTCCACCTCCTAGGCAGCCACTGGCTCCCCACAGCACCCACCTTTGTTTTTCATTGGTCAGTTCCTATGCCAGTCAGCATCAGAAGCTCCACCTCCTAGGCAGCCATTGGCTCCCCACAGCACCCACCTTTGGTTCTGATTGGTTGGTTTCTATGCCAGTCAGCATCTCCAGGTCTATCTCTGAGCCTGACCAAAGAGGCAGGGCTTAACAGCAACCCCGGTGGAGGCCGGGAGAGAATGAAAACCCTGACTGCTAGTGAAGATCAGAAAGAAAGAGGGAGAGAAAGAGAGAGGTAAGTACATTGATCAACAGCTTCCACTGAGGCTACAGATCAGACCCTGACTCACTTTCTGGGTCTCAGCCACCTGAGAAGGCAGTGTTGGGTTGCCAAGCTGCAGCTGGGCAACCCAGCGCTGACTTCCGGATGGTCTGCGTTTGGTTGCATGCTCAGCCCCTTCCCAAGCCCCAGGCTTTAGGCTTGGGAAGCACTTCCCCCTGCCCCCCGCCCCCCGCCCTGTCCCTCCGATCGCAAGCTCAGCCCCTCCGATGGCCGACTGGGAGTGACCTGGGTGCCAAGGAGGTTCCCGGGACCCAAGTATGTATGCAAATTAACTGCCATCTTTGTGGGTTAATTTGCATACTCACTCTGATTGGCTGTGGACGTAGCGGAGGTATGGTCAATTTAGATGTTTCTCTATTATTAGGTAAGATTCCCTATACTGTACTTTACACCCCCAAGACAGTACTATAACTACTAATTTGTACTTCTAAATCCCTTCACCTTTTTTACCCATCTCCCAACTCTCCACGCCTCCCACCCCCCGCCCCGCAATCCAGCAACCATCAAAATGTTCCCTATATCTATGAGTCTGTTTCTGTTCTGCTTGTTTGTTTATTTTTATTTTTAGATTCAATTATTGATAGATATGTATTTATTGCTATTTTATTGTTCATATTTTTATCCTTCTTTCCTTCTTTTTCTTAAAGAAAATCTTTTAACATTTCATGTAATAATAGTTTGGTGGTGATGAACTCCTTTAGCTTTTCTCTTGTCTGGGAAGCTCTTTATATGTCCTTTAATTCTAAATGATAGCTTTGCTTGGTAAAGTAATCTTGGTTGTAGGTCCTTGCTTTTCATCACTTTGAATAGTTCTTGCTACTCTCTTCTGGCCTACAAAATTTCTAGGGAATTTGACTAAATCATCTATACGGTTTTATAATTTTGTAATTTTTTTGAAATAACATTCCATTTGTATCACATCCTCAAATTAAGATAACTCTCAGATCCTTATAAGAATAAGAAAAGGCAAAGTCAGGTCTCTGCTTAGAAAAAACATGATTTCTTTCTTTTCCTTTGTTATCTGAGATTTTATCATCTGTTTTTCCTATTTCTAAAAAGAATTCCAAATCCCTATTTTCTATACCAAAGAGAAATTACACTATTACAGATGAGGAAACTAGAACTCAGAGAGTTTATTCATGTTAAGTGTCTTGCCCCAAATCACACAACTAGTAAATGTCAAGGCCAGGCTCCAGACCTGCACTTGGTCACTCCAGCCTCGGTCATCTCCCAGTGTATCCTGCTGCCCAACACAGTGAAAGGGAGCTGCAAAGGCAGGAGGTGAGTCTACAGGCCTCTCACTGACTAGGTGAGAAGTGGGTTCTTTGGGCTCATGTCACTGAAAGACTGCTAGAATTGTTGGCACTCAAAGGATGAAAGTTAAACTCCAAAGTGGGGAGGTGTCATTCTTCGAGGAAATTCTATGAATCTGTATTTGATTTGGAGGTATAGGGAAGAGAAGAAAGACTAGATCTATTTCTCTATAGTTTTCGACATTAAGTCCTGATAACAAAAACTTGGAAAGGAGAAGGAAGGAACCTCAGTTGTACCTGTGGTTCAGGTATAAAGGTATTCTTTCAGCTTAACAATAACCCACAACCACTGATACGGTGTGGCTCAGGGTTGAGCATCAACCTATGAACCGGGAGGTCATGGCTTAATTTTAGGTCAGGGCACATGCATGGATTACAGGCTCAATGCCCAGTAGGAGGCATGCAGGAGGCAGCTAAATGATGATTCTCATCATTGATGTTTCTACCTCTCTCTCCCTCTCCCTTCCTCTCTCTGAAATCAATAAAAACATACTTTAAAAATATTTTTAGCCCTATCCAGTTTTCTCAGTGGTTAGAGCATTGGCCCACAGACTGAAGCATCACAGGTTCAATTCTGGTCAAGGGCATGTACCTTGGTTGCAAACTCTCACATCAATGTTTCTATATCTGTCTCTCCCCCTTCCACTCTCTTTGAAAATTCCTCAAGTGAGGATTAGTATAATGTATTTATTTTTTAAAAATATTTTTAAGTATCCCTTTGTTGGCTGCTGTGTCAGCCCACTTGTGCCGCGGTAGACAAGTCTTCTCACAGACCCAATGAGAACAGCAGGAAATGGTAAGAACTGAAATGCCATAAAACCCAGGGACCTTCTTCAGCACCTCTTGACTCTGCTCCTGCTATTTCCCAGAGACCAGCCACTATAAAGATTTTTGGCATCTCTTATGATACCTGCTCTGAATGCTCCATATTTCTAAATACACAAGAATTGTAGCTTGATAAAGATTCAGAGTGGCAATCTATCTCCTCCTTCTGTCTTTAGGCATGAATGCTCTGTTGTTAAGTATCTCAGCTTCAAATACTAATTACAGATGTCACCGAACATTCTCGAGTCTCCTTTCAAGCCAATTCTTATCCCAGATAAGATTAAGAGCAAACATGCACATAAAGGAGATATAATAATTTTGTTAGTATATTGATAAGGATGTTCTGACTATGAAGTTATCTATTGTCTTGGACCAAACTATTAGCTTGACATTTCCAAGGCTTTTCTTTTCCTCAGTTCCATTCTTCTCTGTATTCTTTGGCCCATTTGCTGGGACTTTTTCTACAGCTGGGGTAGAAAAAGTCAAGGTGCAGTGCCAAGGCTAATTTGTATCTTTTCCCAAAATGCTCCATTTCCCATTTTGCCAAAAGCTGGCTCCTAGCTGACTTGCCGAAGTTGATGCCTCAGATAAATTCGCTCTTAAGTTCAAAGTTAGCCAAGGCTCAGCTCCTGGGAGGTCCCTCCCTTACCTGACAGAGCAGGGGAGGTTCCTGCCTTCCCAGGTTCACAATTGCCAGTAAAGTTTTCTGATCATTTACTGACAATTAGACTTAAAACTAACTAGAAACACGTGTGTTGTTTTCCGTCCCACTTCCTGTGGCCTGAAAAAAACTGACAGTTCTTGACAGTCTGAATTTTATCTTTCCACTTTGGGAGCCACACAGCAGAATTATATTCCTTAGTCAAACAAACGAACTACAGAGGGTCCATTATGTTGCTGCTCCAAAACAGGAAGCTGGGGTTAGTGATGGCAAAAGCTGGTTTTACATAATGAGGGATGCTTGGGGCTGCACATACCTCCCGTGCATTGCAGGCAAAACCCAGCAGGGTCTGTTCCTACCAATCCTGGGGCTTTGTTCAGCTTCCACAGCCACACCCTCAGACCTGGATGACCAGGCTCCTTTCCCAGGAGAAGTGCTGGCCCTCACATTTGGCAAAGGGTCTACTTGCAGAGGAATCATGCTGATCTTCCTGCGCTTTGAGAATTGACACAGCCATGGAGACCGTTTCCAAGTATACTCACTCCCCACTTATCCACGCTCTATTGTGTCTCTAGGGTGGCTTTGCCTCGGGACCACACGTAGGTGGGCTCAACCACAGAGGGAAAGCCCAGTGACCTTTTATGAATACCACCAGAAGAAGAAGAGAGCTTGTCCAAGGGTCCAGATGTGAGTAATCTGTGGACAAGTAGAGGGAAAATGGCACTTATCATGTTGCCGTCACCTCCAAGCTCACCCTTGCTGGATACAGCCAATACTTCCCTTCTAACTTTGGCTCCAGTGACCACAAAGGGCTTCCAATAGGCCACAGGAAAGTTGACATTTTAAAAAATTGAAGCCGCCAGAGCAACCTAACCTCAGCTTCACCTTGGGTAATGTGGGCTTGGCTGGCGGTGGTCTGAAAAAGTAAACTGCTGATAGGCCTCCTGAGAGCTCTGTGAGGCTCCTTTATGAAGCTTTAAAAACAATCTCAAATCTTCTGCAAAAGGCCCTCAGGGGCCACCCACCCACTCCGGACATGAATCATTTTACTTGTGTATTATGCACATCCTATAACAATGCCACCCACTGGTTGTAGACCCCAGGGGCTTTCAAAGGGAAATTTCAGGGAAAGAAGCCCAAGTTCAGTTGCTCATTGGAGAATGTGTATCCTTCAGGCCAGGAAGGAAAGAGAGGGAACCTCCTTTGAAATCCTTCCTGGTGACCACCCCAGTTAGTTAAACCATTAGGCACTTGGTTTTCTTAATTCCTACCCCAGATTTCCTAGCCAAAGACCAGTAAACTTAACCAAGGGGTTCTAGAATTCATGTTTACACATGAATTTTCCCACCAAAGGCTAGTAAGGATATAATTTTCTAATATGGAATGGACACAAATTTTTATTTTTACCTTTAAAAGAGATCCATATGTTCAAATAGTTAACAACTCTGGCCAAAAGTCACCAAGAGAAATCAGAAGTCCGTTCTCTCAGCAACTTTTATAGCTGAATGGAACCAGGATATTAACCACTCCACCAAGTTTAAGGCGCTCAAGCCCTATGCCCAAGCAGAAATATATTGTTTAATTTGTTAAAGAAAGAGAGAAAGGAAAATAGAAGAAAATCAAGTAGAAAGACACTTCAAATTCCAGAAATGCAAACCTCAAGCTATGAGTGTGGTAGGCAGTTAGTCAGACATGAGTAGAGCAAGGACAATGGGTCAGGTGCAAAAGGTTACCAGGGCAGAAAGCCCTGAGTGCCTAGCAAAGGGCAGTTATAGGGTGGAACCTCATCCCCAGGGTGACCTTTCTTCCCTTAGCATATCACTCATCATTCGCTTTGGACACCCCTGACCTTTCCTCCCTAGAAATAACATCTAGGCCTCAGTTGTACTTCAGCTCCTGGCCCAGAGAAACAGCAAAACCAAACCTGAGACTCCATGGCTGACACAGTACTAACTAATGTCTTCCTGCCATGGAGCCAACCAATCAATAGAGACCATGACCCTGAAAGGACACACCTGGAAAACTGATGAATATTGAGATCCTTCCCCTGGGACCTCCCTCCCCCCTAAAATTTCTACCCTTGAAAGCCCTTAGGATGGAGGACCCAGCACACTTTCCCTCCCAGTAATGTGCCTATGCCCCCCACCCCAGGTGCATTACCCTTATCCTTCTCTCTATAAACTCCAAGGGCCCTTCCTTTGCCTCTGTAACTTGTTTCCTGAGCCCATTTCTTAAACCACTTACTTCTATATCTATGACTTTCTAAATTACCTTTCCCTTATAGTTAGATCTGAATTATTTCCTAGCCAGAACTCAAGTACCAAGGTTGCTGAACCAAGGTCCAGTCTGACCTCACCGGTCTAACACCTGGTGCTATTCTTGCCACCACCAACGTGAGTACCACTAACTTACTCCATGCTCCTTCCCACCTAAAGAAAGTTAAGCTTAAGTTGATTATATGGAGACTTATATGCTGACCAAGCAGAGTTAATGAATAATTCGGGGATGATATCTGCTTTCAATACTGAAAATAACCTTTAATCTGTCAGGTAAAAAAATGTTTCAGGGAATTAATAATGCAAATGGGACAGTATTTTCTCAGTGTGACTATAAAGGAATTAAATTCTCTCCTATTGTGTCAAGCTGCAAGTTAACTTCAATTTTCAAAAGATGCCAGGATTTAAGAGTCATAGTTTGAATTCCTTCTGAAAAAAAAAAAAAATGCTAAAGCCTAAACTGCAACTGTTCCCGCTGCATAGCAACCAGTTCCAGGAGAGGAAGATCCTACTTCTGGCAGAATGAAGAGCCCAAAAAGTTTAACAGCATTAAAGCTGATGCTAGGCAGCACTCAGGGAGGCCAAGGAAGGCCTCGACCCAATAAGATACCAGGGTCCAGGTTTTTGTCACCACACAAGAAAGGATTTGAGAGCAAGAAGAAAAGATTTAACAAAGTACAGTAGATTTATTAAAGCCAAAGTGAGAATGGATGACCTCAGAGAATGAGACACCCCAGTGGGGTCTGGGTGGAAGGTTTTTATTAAAAGTAGGGAGGGCCCTGGCCAGTTTGGCTCAGTGGATAGAGCGTCAGCCTAGGGACTGAAGGATACCAGGTTCGATTCCGGTCAAGGGCATGTACCTTGGTTGCAGGCACATCCCCAGTAGGGGATGTGCAGGAGGCAGCTGATGGATGCTTCTCTCTCATCCATGTTTCTAACTCTCTATCCCTCTCCCTTCCTCTCTGTAAAAAAATCAATAAAATATATATTTTTTTAAAAAGTAGGGAGGTAAGGTGAATAGGGTGGTTCTCAGGTTCTGACACCTGTGAGGTGACTGTGGACTCAGCTATCTTTGTCTCTCCTTTCTAGATAGTGATTTCTTTTTTGGTCTTCCCAGAAGTGTAATGGAGACTCAGGGGCAGTTGCTCCCAAAACCTCAATGCAAATTTATTATCCTATTTAATAAAAGAGTAACATGCAAATTGACCATCACTCCAAGACACAAGATGGCTGCCCCCATGTGGTCAAAGATGACTGCCCCCATGTGGACACAAGATGGCCACCACAAGATGGCCTGCAGGGGAGGGCAATTGTGGGCATTTAGGGGTGACCAGGCCAGCAGAGGAGGGCAGTTGGGGTGACCAGGCCAGCAAGAGAGGGCAGTTGGGGGAGACCCAGGCCTGCAGGGGAGGGCAGTTGGGGGGGAACCAGGCCTACAGGGGAAGGCAGTTAGGGGTGACTGGGCTGGCAGAGGAGGGCAGTTGGGGGAGACCAGGCCTGCAGGGGAGAGCAGTTTGGGGGGGGCCAGGCCAGCAGGGGAGGGCACTTGGGGGGGCAGGCCAGCAAAGGAGGGCAGTTGGGGGGCAGGCAGGGAGGGCAGTTGGGAGGGACAAGGCCTGCAGGGGAGGGCAGTTTTGGGGGACCAGGCCTGAAGGGGAGGACAGTTGGGGGGACCAGACCTGCAGGGGAAGGCAGTTGTGGGCAATCAGGCCAGCAGGGAGGGCAGTTAGGGGTGACCTGGCCAGCAGAGGAGGGCAGTTGGGGGAGACCAGGCCAGCAGGGGATAGCAGTTGCGGGGAGGGACCAGGTCTGTAGGGGAAGACAGTAGGGGGGGCCAGGCCTGCAAGGGAGGGAAGTTGCGGGGGACCAGGCCTGCAGGGGAGGGCAGTTGAGGGGGCCAGGCCTGCAAGGGAGAGAAGTTGGGGGGGACCAGGCCTACAGGGTAGGGCAGTTGGGGAGGACCAGGCCTGCAGGGTGGGGGGGATTTGGGGGCAACCAGGCCTGCAGGGGAGGGCAGTTAGGGTGACCAGGCTGGCAAAGGAGGGTAGTTAGGGGTGACCAGGCCAGCAAGGAAGGGCAGTTAGTGGTGACCGGGCCAGCAGGGGAGGGCAGTTGTGGGAGACCAGGCCTGCAGGGGAGAACAATTAGGGGTGACCAGGACCGCAGGGGAGGGCAGTTAGGGGCAATCGGGCCAGCCAGGGAGCAGTTAGGCGTCAATCAGGCTGGCAGGGGAGTGGTTAGGGGGTGATCAGGCTTGCAGGCAGAAGCGGTTAGGTGCAATCAGGCAGAGTCAGGCAAGCAGTTGGGAGCCAACAGTCCTGGATTGTGAAAGGGATGTCCCAGATTGGAGAGGTTGCAGGCTGGGCTGAGGGACACCCCCCGCCCCATGCACAAATTTCGTGCACTTGGCCTCTAGTAAAGATATTATAATGGCCCTGTTGGTCACTTTTCAGTTAATATGGCTGCCAAATCTGTTTTTGTCTCAACAGGAATTTGGGGAAGGGGAAGGGAGAAATAGGTAGTCAGTAAAGTCATGTCTCAAATGTTCTAGCCAGGATGGAAAAGGGGGAGGGTAGAAGTTGAGTCTTTTGTCCTTACTCTAACTTTCCTTCCTCAAGACCAGTTTTTGTAAAAACTATATGAATATTTAAATGCTCAGAATCTGCTCAAAAATAGACTCCATAAGATTAGCTCTAAACCTTGGGCATATAGTGCAGTAGCCGTTACACTCCATAATCATGTTTGGAGAAAACAGATTCAGACAAAATTAAATTGGGGTGGACATTTTAATTAATAGAATCAGGCCTCAGGAACTCCATTTAGAAATTCCATTTGGCCTGGCTTCCAACTATGCAGCCCTCATTATTCTTTTGTGTCACAACTCATGTCTTAGAGGCAACACTCGGTGTGAGATCAGAGTGCCCCACATTGGGAACGTGGTGACAAGAATCTACAATGAGTCATGCAACTAAAAGAGAGGGGTTCACTAATGCTATGTATGCTACAGAAAGTAGTAGTGCACAAAGGCACCAGAGTCTTCTTCCCAGGCCACTATTGAGAGCCCCTTAAACCCAGGAAGAACTTGTTTGCAAAGCAAAATAAGTCATAAAGGAAATGAATGTAGGAGGACATCTCCCCAAGGCCCTTGGCCTCACCCATCCCACACACCCACATTACCAGAAGGCAAGTGCCCACCTCTTTGATGGGATTTCCCAAAGGCTTCTGCCAGAAGGCAATAAACTTGCCTAGATAGTGGTTCACAGTGGAAATGTGGCATTGATTTTGAACATAATGGGTCTGTACATGATTCTAAAAGTATCCTCCTTCAAATTATTTTATTTGCTCCTCAGACAGCTCTATGAGGTAGAGAAGTTCAAATGCCTGCTTTCCTTATCACAGAAGAAATATTCCCATCCTAGCAGCCTGTGGGTAAATTGCATCCATCCCCTTCCTAAGGGTGAAATAAAACAGGAAAATATGAAACTGAGGGATATGAGGAGACTGGGTGTGATGCAAAGGAAAACCAACTTTTGTTTGCAAAATGTGAAGAAAGGAAGAGTGAGGGTGCCTCCCACCTCTGCCTCTCCCTGTGTCGC